>NW_007218988.1:0-3612 GCF_000164805.1 Carlito syrichta | reverse complement strand
AATAGACACCATCACTACTAATTGTAACTTAGAGCCCTGCTCATGGCCAGCAGCACTTGTGAGAAATGTTAAATCTCAGTCCCACCCTAGTAAATCGCAAGCATCAGGTTTAAGACCACCTGGTGATTTGTATGCATATTAAAATGAGAGAAACAGCCAGGCTCAGTGGCCTAGCCTGTAATCCCACACCTTGGGAGGCTGAGATGAGTGGATTGTCTGAGCCCATGGGTTAGACACCCGCCTCGGCGAGACCTCATCTCTAAATAAATTTTTTAAAAAATTAACTGTTTTGTGGTAGCACGCACCTGTAGTTCCAGCTACTTGGAAGGCTGAGGTGGTAGGATCGCCGGAGCCCAGCAGGATGAGGCTGCAGTGGCTGGGAGCGGCTGCTGCACTCCAGTCTGGCTGACAAAGTGAGACTCCAAGTCAAAAAAAAAAAAAAGAGAGAGAGAGAGAAACATGGATTTTCAAGAGCTATAATGTTTTTGCAGCATTTATGTATTCATCCATCATATGACTTCCAAAAATGCAAACCCAGTGGTCTTCATGGAGGTGAACATCCAATTGCAGCACACATGTTCCTCCAACCCATGCCTCCTGTACCTCAGGTGTGCTTTACCCCATTACTTCATCATTTGGGTTTGCCTGCAGGCCTCAACACCTGTCAATCAGAAAATAACCCATACTTTGCAACACAGCGCAGCTTTAGGATGACTTCTGGCACTCCCCTACCCCCCAACAGATGCTATCTATTCTCTTGAGACACCCCCAGTGCTCAGCATCATCCTTACACAGTGGTTATTATATTTTCTAGACTTTTAGATAATTTTGGTTTTCATTTTGTCTCCTACCAGACTGAAAGCTTTCTGGAATAGGGACTTTGGAGATTTAGTGTGCATAAGTGTTTGTGGAATATTTCTGGAGTGGAACTGAGAGTTACTGATAAGAGAAATGAATGATAGGAATTGAGTTGAATGACCAAGGCTCCAATTCTAGCCCTGCCAGAAGTCAATGCACCTTAGTCGAGACACTTAAGCCCTGTCATTCAAATTCCACTTCTATGGCATGGAGGGTCCCTTCAAACTCCAGGCTTATATTATTTGTAGATGGTGTCCACTGTCATGTGTGAAACATCTGGCAAGACTATAAAGTTCACATTATGTTCATTGGTGTTACATAATTGAAGTCCAGTCAATAGATATGCTTTCTTAAAAGTACACATAAAAATGTAGAAAATAAAAACAAAGGAAACCAACACTTCCAAACCAAACCCCATAGAGTTATTCAATTTCCAGTTACATAACCATCACCTTCAAGGAACCTAATCTTGAAATCAAGGATTAAATGAGTTTATTTATTCACCTAAACATCTCACTTCAAGAGGCTTTAAAGAAAGACCATAAGATGTTTATAATATCACAAAATGTCATGAACTAAAGTTTAAAAAAGAAAAGTGGGAATATGACACAAAACAAAAGGTAAAGCCTGAGGATGAGGTAGAATTTCACGGAGACAATTGCTTTGCATTTTTTCTAATGTGCAGGAAGACCATGGTGATCCTGAAGTTATTTTGAACCAAACTTTCAGTATCCAACCTAGAAAGGCAACCCTTCCCAGATAGGCAACTCCTAAACTTCCCAAGGAAAATACAAGGCAACTGCTGAGAAATCCAATTATTTCTGAGTTCTTCATGAAGACAAATAGTGATTTAAGGAACTATTCTCTCAATGACATCATAGTGAAAACAATGATGGGTTTTCATGGAGTATTTATTCTGGCAATTCTCAAGATCTGATGGCATCAAATTAATGTTGATTTAAGTAAATTATATCCCACAAGAGCCAGCACCAAACAGACAACAAGCTCTCTTATAATCTGACATGGTTTAAGGGTGCATTTTAGAACACCTAGCACATAAGACAGGCTGTGCCATTTTTTTTCTGAGTTGGAATCTCGCTCCATCGCTCAGGCTGGGGTGCAGTGTCATACTTGTGGCCACCCTAGTGTCAACCTGCTGGGCTCAGACAATTCTTCCACCTCAGCCTTCCAAGTATCCAGAACTAGAGGCATGCACTACCACACCCGGCTAATTTTTTGAGTCATTGTAGAGATGAGGTCTTGACAAGTTGCCCAGGCTGGTCTTGAACCCTTGGGCTCAGGCATTCCTCTCACCTTGGCTTCCTAAAGTACTGGGATTACAGGCTTGAGCCACCACATCCCTCCTGTGCCATTTTTACAAACAAGACTTGACAAACAGGGACTAAAGTCTGGAAAACATCTACCAGGAAGTATCTGGAAGGTCTCCTTTAGTGGTGGTTGAATGAAGACTTTTGAATGAAGACACTAGGCCTGGAGTTGGGGTTGGCTGCCCTTATGGAAACCAAGAAGCTTCTCGAGGTCCAATATCCTGCCCAAGATGAAGGCAAATGTCATTAGGACAATAAATGTTCTGTAAATTTTCTAAGACATAAATGCACAGTGGAAACCCCAAAGCTATTGCTCATTGTATGACCCTGAAAATTTTAACCTTGAAAAATGTAAGGCAGATGGAAGATAGACAAACATAGAGTGCAAAAGGGAAAGAAAAATGTCTCAATACATACTGAGAACAAAAGAGTTTTATTGTACCTGGATTTAACTTTAGTAAATGATTTTTCACTTTCTCCAGATTGACATTGGTCACTTAGCTGGGTGGAATGCAGAATGAAAAATATTAATAGAAATAATTTTAAAGGCATAAGAAAAAAGGTGCAAAGCTAAATGAAAATGTTGCTGGTGTTGGGATTAGGATTTATATTTATCTTTCTTTACATCTCATTTTTCAAAATGTGTATAATATATGTGAATTAGTATCATAATTAATATAATAAATATTGAATAATGACAAAAGTACTAAGAAAAAGGCATTATTCCATTGCAAGATGAATGAAACTGTTGTCAAAAGATGTACCAGATGTATAATTCTACAGAAGGAAAGTCTGAATTTCTTGGTCAAAATATTGTGGCTATTTTCAGCAGGGAAAATAATCACAAATAAATAATGATAAATTGCCTAGAGGTAGATTTTAATGAAAGTGAACATACCATAGAGCAAATTTATTGCCTTGAATTGGTGATTTAACAGAGGCACATCTGGTAGCAGAATACATATTGTTTAAACTATCTGAGCTCATAGGGTCTTATCCTTTTAAAAAATGCAAATTCAGGTAAAGTTGGGGACCACTGCATGTCCACTGGAATTATTATAACAGAAAATTTTTAAAACAGCAGACCATTAGTGAGGAGATACAGGAACACTGACAGAAAAACACTAATTAGTATTCAAGTTAAATTGAGTGTTGGATCATGGATAAATCTGGAAGTTGACAAGCACAATTAAAGATATACCTGACTTCAGACAAACTTGACAAAATTTTAAAATGAAAGAGAGAACAATAAACTTATAGCTACATTCTAAAGAGCAGACAACTTTGAAATGACAGGACATGCAGAATTTTACCTTTATTCATACATGTAACATTCACCAACCAAACACTTTTTACACAATAGTATGTGCCAGCCTCTGATGAGACATTGGTAAACCCGACAATTATAGAGCTTAGAGTCAGAGGG
>NW_007218987.1:0-3793 GCF_000164805.1 Carlito syrichta | reverse complement strand
CCAAAATAATTGGTTTGCAAGCTATGTGTGCAATCCACTCCACTTTTCACTGATGAGTCTTAGACATATAACTCCAATGACTAAAACAAATTAAAGTATAATCTATTTGCAGAATTACTTCCAATGCTGTGGGCCTTATGGGTCTGGGAAACATAGTTTAAAAACACTAGTAGTTATGGTGGCATTAATAGACACCATCACTACTAATTGTAACTTAGAGCCCTGCTCATGGCCAGCAGCACTTGTGAGAAATGTTAAATCTCAGTCCCACCCTAGTAAATCGCAAGCATCAGGTTTAAGACCACCTGGTGATTTGTATGCATATTAAAATGAGAAAAACAGCCAGGCTCAGTGGCTCAGCCTGTAATCCCACACCTTGGGAGGCTGAGATGAGTGGATTGTCTGAGCCCATGGGTTAGACACCCGCCTCGGCGAGACCTCATCTCTAAATAAATTTTTTAAAAAATTAACTGGGTGTGGTAGCACGCACCTGTAGTTCCAGCTACTTGGAAGGCTGAGGTGGTAGGATCGCCGGAGCCCAGCAGGATGAGGCTGCAGTGGCTGGGAGCGGCTGCTGCACTCCAGTCTGGCTGACAAAGTGAGACTCCAAGTCAAAAAAAAAAAAAAAGAGAGAGAGAGAGAAACATGGATTTCAAGAGCTATAATGTTTTGCAGCATTTATGTATTCATCCATCATATGACTTCCAAAATGCAAACCCAGTGGTCTTCATGGAGGTGAACATCCAATTGCAGCACACATGTTCCTCCAACCCATGCCTCCTGTACCTCAGGTGTGCTTTACCCCATTACTTCATCATTTGGGTTTGCCTGCAGGCCTCAACACCTGTCAATCAGAAAATAACCCATACTTTGCAACACAGCGCAGCTTTAGGATGACTTCTGGCACTCCCCTACCCCCCAACAGATGCTATCTATTCTCTTGAGACACCCCCAGTGCTCAGCATCATCCTTACACAGTGGTTATTATATTTTCTAGACTTTTAGATAATTTTGGTTTTCATTTTGTCTCCTACCAGACTGAAAGCTTTCTGGAATAGGGACTTTGGAGATTTAGTGTGCATAAGTGTTTGTGGAATATTTCTGGAGTGGAACTGAGAGTTACTGATAAGAGAAATGAATGATAGGAATTGAGTTGAATGACCAAGGCTCCAATTCTAGCCCTGCCAGAAGTCAATGCACCTTAGTCGAGACACTTAAGCCCTGTCATTCAAATTCCACTTCTATGGCATGGAGGGTCCCTTCAAACTCCAGGCTTATATTATTTGTAGATGGTGTCCACTGTCATGTGTGAAACATCTGGCAAGACTATAAAGTTCACATTATGTTCATTGGTGTTACATAATTGAAGTCCAGTCAATAGATATGCTTTCTTAAAAGTACACATAAAAATGTAGAAAATAAAAACAAAGGAAACCAACACTTCCAAACCAAACCCCATAGAGTTATTCAATTTCCAGTTACATAACCATCACCTTCAAGGAACCTAATCTTGAAATCAAGGATTAAATGAGTTTATTTATTCACCTAAACATCTCACTTCAAGAGGCTTTAAAGAAAGACCATAAGATGTTTATAATATCACAAAATGTCATGAACTAAAGTTTAAAAAAGAAAAGTGGGAATATGACACAAAACAAAAGGTAAAGCCTGAGGATGAGGTAGAATTTCACGGAGACAATTGCTTTGCATTTTTTCTAATGTGCAGGAAGACCATGGTGATCCTGAAGTTATTTTGAACCAAACTTTCAGTATCCAACCTAGAAAGGCAACCCTTCCCAGATAGGCAACTCCTAAACTTCCCAAGGAAAATACAAGGCAACTGCTGAGAAATCCAATTATTTCTGAGTTCTTCATGAAGACAAATAGTGATTTAAGGAACTATTCTCTCAATGACATCATAGTGAAAACAATGATGGGTTTTCATGGAGTATTTATTCTGGCAATTCTCAAGATCTGATGGCATCAAATTAATGTTGATTTAAGTAAATTATATCCCACAAGAGCCAGCACCAAACAGACAACAAGCTCTCTTATAATCTGACATGGTTTAAGGGTGCATTTTAGAACACCTAGCACATAAGACAGGCTGTGCCATTTTTTTTCTGAGTTGGAATCTCGCTCCATCGCTCAGGCTGGGGTGCAGTGTCATACTTGTGGCCACCCTAGTGTCAACCTGCTGGGCTCAGACAATTCTTCCACCTCAGCCTTCCAAGTATCCAGAACTAGAGGCATGCACTACCACACCCGGCTAATTTTTTGAGTCATTGTAGAGATGAGGTCTTGACAAGTTGCCCAGGCTGGTCTTGAACCCTTGGGCTCAGGCATTCCTCTCACCTTGGCTTCCTAAAGTACTGGGATTACAGGCTTGAGCCACCACATCCCTCCTGTGCCATTTTTACAAACAAGACTTGACAAACAGGGACTAAAGTCTGGAAAACATTCTACCAGGAAGTATCTGGAAGGTTCTCCTTTAGTGGTGGTTGAATGAAGACTTTTGAATGAAGACACTAGGCCTGGAGTTGGGGTTGGCTGCCCTTATGGAAACCAAGAAGCTTCTCGAGGTCCAATATCCTGCCCAAGATGAAGACAAATGTCATTAGGACAATAAATGTTCTGTAAATTTTCTAAGACATAAATGCACAGTGGAAACCCCAAAGCTATTGCTCATTGTATGACCCTGAAAATTTTAACCTTGAAAAATGTAAGGCAGATGGAAGATAGACAAACATAGAGTGCAAAAGGGAAAGAAAAATGTCTCAATACATACTGAGAACAAAAGAGTTTTATTGTACCTGGATTTAACTTTAGTAAATGATTTTTCACTTTCTCCAGATTGACATTGGTCACTTAGCTGGGTGGAATGCAGAATGAAAAATATTAATAGAAATAATTTTAAAGGCATAAGAAAAAAGGTGCAAAGCTAAATGAAAATGTTGCTGGTGTTGGGATTAGGATTATAATTTATCTTCTTTACATCTCATCTTTCAAAATGTGTATAATATATGTGAATAGTATCATAATAATATAATAAATATGAATAATGACAAAAGTACTAAGAAAAAGGCATTATTCCATTGCAAGATGAATGAAACTGTTGTCAAAAGATGTACCAGATGTATAATTCTACAGAAGGAAAGTCTGAATTTCTTGGTCAAAATATTGTGGCTATTTTCAGCAGGGAAAATAATCACAAATAAATAATGATAAATTGCCTAGAGGTAGATTTTAATGAAAGTGAACATACCATAGAGCAAATTTATTGCCTTGAATTGGTGATTTAACAGAGGCACATCTGGTAGCAGAATACATATTGTTTAAACTATCTGAGCTCATAGGGTCTTATCCTTTTAAAAAATGCAAATTCAGGTAAAGTTGGGGACCACTGCATGTCCACTGGAATTATTATAACAGAAAATTTTTAAAACAGCAGACCATTAGTGAGGAGATACAGGAACACTGACAGAAAAACACTAATTAGTATTCAAGTTAAATTGAGTGTTGGATCATGGATAAATCTGGAAGTTGACAAGCACAATTAAAGATATACCTGACTTCAGACAAACTTGACAAAATTTTAAAATGAAAGAGAGAACAATAAACTTATAGCTACATTCTAAAGAGCAGACAACTTTGAAATGACAGGACATGCAGAATTTTACCTTTATTCATACATGTAACATTCACCAACCAAACACTTTTTACACAATAGTATGTGCCAGCCTCTGATGAGACATTGGTAAACCCGACAATTATAGAGCTTAGAGTCAGAGGG
>NW_007218986.1:0-3571 GCF_000164805.1 Carlito syrichta | reverse complement strand
TCATGGCCAGCAGCACTTGTGAGAAATGTTAAATCTCAGTCCCACCCTAGTAAATCGCAAGCATCAGGTTTAAGACCACCTGGTGATTTGTATGCATATTAAAATGAGAGAAACAGCCAGGCTCAGTGGCTTAGCCTGTAATCCCACACCTTGGGAGGCTGAGATGAGTGGATTGTCTGAGCCCATGGGTTAGACACCCGCCTCGGCGAGACCTCATCTCTAAATAAATTTTTTAAAAAATTAACTGGGTGTGGTAGCACGCACCTGTAGTTCCAGCTACTTGGAAGGCTGAGGTGGTAGGATCGCCGGAGCCCAGCAGGATGAGGCTGCAGTGGCTGGGAGCGGCTGCTGCACTCCAGTCTGGCTGACAAAGTGAGACTCCAAGTCAAAAAAAAAAAAAAAGAGAGAGAGAGAGAAACATGGATTTCAAGAGCTATAATGTTTTGCAGCATTTATGTATTCATCCATCATATGACTTCCAAAATGCAAACCCAGTGGTCTTCATGGAGGTGAACATCCAATTGCAGCACACATGTTCCTCCAACCCATGCCTCCTGTACCTCAGGTGTGCTTTACCCCATTACTTCATCATTTGGGTTTGCCTGCAGGCCTCAACACCTGTCAATCAGAAAATAACCCATACTTTGCAACACAGCGCAGCTTTAGGATGACTTCTGGCACTCCCCTACCCCCCAACAGATGCTATCTATTCTCTTGAGACACCCCCAGTGCTCAGCATCATCCTTACACAGTGGTTATTATATTTTCTAGACTTTTAGATAATTTTGGTTTTCATTTTGTCTCCTACCAGACTGAAAGCTTTCTTGAATAGGGACTTTGGAGATTTAGTGTGCATAAGTGTTTGTGGAATATTTCTGGAGTGGAACTGAGAGTTACTGATAAGAGAAATGAATGATAGGAATTGAGTTGAATGACCAAGGCTCCAATTCTAGCCCTGCCAGAAGTCAATGCACCTTAGTCGAGACACTTAAGCCCTGTCATTCAAATTCCACTTCTATGGCATGGAGGGTCCCTTCAAACTCCAGGCTTATATTATTTGTAGATGGTGTCCACTGTCATGTGTGAAACATCTGGCAAGACTATAAAGTTCACATTATGTTCATTGGTGTTACATAATTGAAGTCCAGTCAATAGATATGCTTTCTTAAAAGTACACATAAAAATGTAGAAAATAAAAACAAAGGAAACCAACACTTCCAAACCAAACCCCATAGAGTTATTCAATTTCCAGTTACATAACCATCACCTTCAAGGAACCTAATCTTGAAATCAAGGATTAAATGAGTTTATTTATTCACCTAAACATCTCACTTCAAGAGGCTTTAAAGAAAGACCATAAGATGTTTATAATATCACAAAATGTCATGAACTAAAGTTTAAAAAAGAAAAGTGGGAATATGACACAAAACAAAAGGTAAAGCCTGAGGATGAGGTAGAATTTCACGGAGACAATTGCTTTGCATTTTTTCTAATGTGCAGGAAGACCATGGTGATCCTGAAGTTATTTTGAACCAAACTTTCAGTATCCAACCTAGAAAGGCAACCCTTCCCAGATAGGCAACTCCTAAACTTCCCAAGGAAAATACAAGGCAACTGCTGAGAAATCCAATTATTTCTGAGTTCTTCATGAAGACAAATAGTGATTTAAGGAACTATTCTCTCAATGACATCATAGTGAAAACAATGATGGGTTTTCATGGAGTATTTATTCTGGCAATTCTCAAGATCTGATGGCATCAAATTAATGTTGATTTAAGTAAATTATATCCCACAAGAGCCAGCACCAAACAGACAACAAGCTCTCTTATAATCTGACATGGTTTAAGGGTGCATTTTAGAACACCTAGCACATAAGACAGGCTGTGCCATTTTTTTTCTGAGTTGGAATCTCGCTCCATCGCTCAGGCTGGGGTGCAGTGTCATACTTGTGGCCACCCTAGTGTCAACCTGCTGGGCTCAGACAATTCTTCCACCTCAGCCTTCCAAGTATCCAGAACTAGAGGCATGCACTACCACACCCGGCTAATTTTTTGAGTCATTGTAGAGATGAGGTCTTGACAAGTTGCCCAGGCTGGTCTTGAACCCTTGGGCTCAGGCATTCCTCTCACCTTGGCTTCCTAAAGTACTGGGATTACAGGCTTGAGCCACCACATCCCTCCTGTGCCATTTTTACAAACAAGACTTGACAAACAGGGACTAAAGTCTGGAAAACATTCTACCAGGAAGTATCTGGAAGGTTCTCCTTTAGTGGTGGTTGAATGAAGACTTTTGAATGAAGACACTAGGCCTGGAGTTGGGGTTGGCTGCCCTTATGGAAACCAAGAAGCTTCTCGAGGTCCAATATCCTGCCCAAGATGAAGACAAATGTCATTAGGACAATAAATGTTCTGTAAATTTTCTAAGACATAAATGCACAGTGGAAACCCCAAAGCTATTGCTCATTGTATGACCCTGAAAATTTTAACCTTGAAAAATGTAAGGCAGATGGAAGATAGACAAACATAGAGTGCAAAAGGGAAAGAAAAATGTCTCAATACATACTGAGAACAAAAGAGTTTTATTGTACCTGGATTTAACTTTAGTAAATGATTTTTCACTTTCTCCAGATTGACATTGGTCACTTAGCTGGGTGGAATGCAGAATGAAAAATATTAATAGAAATAATTTTAAAGGCATAAGAAAAAAGGTGCAAAGCTAAATGAAAATGTTGCTGGTGTTGGGATTAGGATTTATATTTATCTTTCTTTACATCTCATTTTTCAAAATGTGTATAATATATGTGAATTAGTATCATAATTAATATAATAAATATTGAATAATGACAAAAGTACTAAGAAAAAGGCATTATTCCATTGCAAGATGAATGAAACTGTTGTCAAAAGATGTACCAGATGTATAATTCTACAGAAGGAAAGTCTGAATTTCTTGGTCAAAATATTGTGGCTATTTTCAGCAGGGAAAATAATCACAAATAAATAATGATAAATTGCCTAGAGGTAGATTTTAATGAAAGTGAACATACCATAGAGCAAATTTATTGCCTTGAATTGGTGATTTAACAGAGGCACATCTGGTAGCAGAATACATATTGTTTAAACTATCTGAGCTCATAGGGTCTTATCCTTTTAAAAAATGCAAATTCAGGTAAAGTTGGGGACCACTGCATGTCCACTGGAATTATTATAACAGAAAAATTTTAAAACAGCAGACCATTAGTGAGGAGATACAGGAACACTGACAGAAAAACACTAATTAGTATTCAAGTTAAATTGAGTGTTGGATCATGGATAAATCTGGAAGTTGACAAGCACAATTAAAGATATACCTGACTTCAGACAAACTTGACAAAATTTTAAAATGAAAGAGAGAACAATAAACTTATAGCTACATTCTAAAGAGCAGACAACTTTGAAATGACAGGACATGCAGAATTTTACCTTTATTCATACATGTAACATTCACCAACCAAACACTTTTTACACAATAGTATGTGCCAGCCTCTGATGAGACATTGGTAAACCCGACAATTATAGAGCTTAGAGTCAGAGGG
>NW_007218985.1:0-4839 GCF_000164805.1 Carlito syrichta | reverse complement strand
GGGCGTGGCAGCTCAGCACCATCAGAAGTGCTTCTTATCATCAGCCATCACTCCTGGTAACTGAAGAAAGTGGTGTCTCAGATCTAAAGTGTGATTGGGATGACATATCACTGGAATCCACCCCTATAGCCTTCAGATTCTCTTGTTTTTTCTTTTTACATTTTTTAAAATATAAAGATGTGGGGTACAAGTCAGGATTAGGTACATAAAAAATCTACATGCAGGTGATTGCTGGTCTGTGTAGCCAACCTGGTGAGGTGACCCTGGTATCCCTCTTGGCAGGGTCTGAGCCCTGGTCACCATGCCCTTGTCAGCTCTCACATGTGGCTAAGCCCTTGTGCATGTACTGTCAGAATGGCCAAGGGAATTCCAAGAAATGCCCTGATTGTCCAAGTGGGGGACAAACATACTCTTCCCAGTCAACTCCTGTCTGAATAGTGCATGCTGTCCTCATGGGTGAGATCTGGTACAAGGAGCTTAAGTGACTGGATAGCAGCTTGAGGATGACAGGGACTCACATTATGTGCCCTTGTAGAAGCACTCCCCACTGAGAAGAGAATTCCAAATCCCCTGGTGGTGGGGATGGAAGGCACTCATTTCACAGCTGGGTCCTTGACAGTGACAGCCTACATGACCATTTTTTCACACATTCTTGGTTCCCAGACAGATGTGTGCACCACTGGTGATATGGTGTCTTAGTGGCTGTTGATTTTGGATGTGCAGACCGCACGTGGAAGCATCCCCATCCTCACAGGGATCTCAAAATGGGGGTCTCAACAACATGAGAAGATTGTCCCACCACGCAGTCAGGCTACAACTTCTGGGAAATAGAGTCTGTGGTAGGAACAATGGATCCCAGGGTCACACACCTAGTGGCACTTGCCTTTGCTGCCAGGGGGTCACTAACTCACTGCCATATCATGTAGAGTCCCAGATCAGTGGAGCAAATGTTCTGGTAGTCCCAGAAAGGCAATGCTGGCCAAAGCCCTGCAGATAGCAAAAGAAGTCCCATTCCCAGCCTCTGTGTCTGCTCCAGTCAGGATGAATTCCAGGGTCTGCCTGTCTTGTTGAGGGATGCTATCACATCTGAGCTCCAACTGGTGTCTGCTGTGGGCAGCTTAGCCATTCGGCAGTGGTGAGATCAGTCGTGCTGAGGCAAGCCCTTGCTGTCAGCCCATTCATGGCCTCCCACACTACCACCCTTCTGAGTGGATGGCCATGGGCTGACTGGTGTCAACTAGCTGAACTACTCTGGGTATTTTGTGTCTCTTCTACACTGATCAGTCTGAAAGGTGTTAATGTGGATACAGAGATCTGCCCCTTTGTGCCCTTAGGTCCATCCACAAGTCCCTTTCCCAGCTTTCTTTGGCCTTCCTATTCCAGCCCCCCTCCCCCCGCTTCTAGGCCCCAGTGGACCATCCAAGCCAGTCTTCCTCATCATAAGACTGTTCATATCTAAGCTCAGGTGATTTCTGTCTCCACTTGACATGGACACGCAGTTGCACTACCTGTGGCTTTTCCCGTGGGAGACTTCCACTCACCACAATCATTCAGGGCCACCAAATTGGGGCTACAGTACAGCTGCCAGCCTCTTGTGGCAGACACCCATCCTATAGCCAATCTTTCCTCCCTTGTAGGCTGGTAACTGAAGACACCTTGTGTGGTCAGGGCATGAGATGAGGGAGAAGGGTCGGAGCACCTGTGGCAAGTGACCTACCTCTCTGAGTCACCTGCACATGAGGTTTGCTTGTCCCCTTCCTGCTCCAGCCCCTGGTGTACCACTTCTGACTTGCACAGATGCCTGCTGGGCCTCCTGACCTCATTCCTTGGGGGGTCTCCCAGAGCTCAGGTGGTGATGGGAAATGCACGGGGTCTCATGATGCCCCATGGTGTTTTTCAAACAGCTCATAGGGCCAGGCATGGTGGCTCACACATTATGCATGCACTTAGGGAGGCCAACATGAGAGTGGTACCTGGGACCAGGAATTTGAGACCAACCTGGGCAACTTGGTGAGATCTCATCTCTACAATAAATCAAAAAATTTGCCAGGCATGGTGGCATGCACCTGTAGTCCCAGCTACTTGGGAGGCTAAGGCAGAAGGATTGTCTGAGCCCAGCAGGTGGAGACTGGAAGCTGTGAATGTGCCACTGCACTCCAGTCTGGCAACAGAGTGAGTTGAAAAGGAAGGAAGGAAAGAAGGAAAGAAGGAAGGAAGGAAGGAAGGAAGGAAGGAAGGAAGGAAGGAAGGATGGAAAGAGAACCCCACACAACTCATAGTTCTCTGATTCCAAATCTCTGGAGCTCTGTGTAGTGATTCTTCCACTGCAGCTCACAGCTTGTGGTAAATCACTCACAGCTGCCTTTCCCATCACAGACACGCCCAGCTCCTGGAGGCACCAGCAGGTATGGTCTGAGTGTCAGGACCACAGGTTGGACTTACTGCAGAGCCCTGCCCTGGGTCCACTCATGCTGCCGTCGCTCTTAGTCCTTCTGGAAAGGGCTTAGAGTCGTTTTTCCAGAGGACTAGGCTGCCTCCAGAGCCTGGGGTGAACTAAGGCATTATTTCTCCTGTGGGGGTGCTGGGTGCAAGAAAACTACTTGATTCTCACATTGCTTGAGAAAACTGCATGCCCAGAAAACTGGACCCCCCAAAACTTCCCCAACCCAGCAGCGCCCAGATCATGGTAGGGCTTCTCCCCCACCCGCTGGACACATGTTCTATGAAGACCTTCCACACATTTCTCACCTTCCTTCATCTTATCCAATTAACACAATATCATGAACCTAGCAGACAAGGACTGTGTTCCAGGAATGTCCAGGAATCGCTCTGAGTACAGAAGACAGGGTGAAAGAGTTAGCCTTAGAAGAGAAGCCAGGATCAGTGGCTCAGCCTGTAATCCAGTGCCTTTGGGAGGCTGAGGTGAGTGGATTGCCTGAGCCGGCGGGTTCGAGACCCACTTGGGCAGCGAGACCTCATCTCTAGAAAAAATCAAAAAATCAGCCGGGCGTGGTAGAACATGCCTGTAATTCCGGCTACTTGGAAAGCTGAAGCAGAAGGATCGTGAGAGCCCAGCAGACAAGGCTGCAGTGGCCGGGAGCGGCCACTGAACTCCAGTCTGGGCGACAGAGTGAGACTCCAACTCAAAAAAAAAAAAAAAAGAAGAGGGCTGACTTGTGACAGAACAGAACAGGTTTGCTGGTTTTCCCCTCCCTGGGAGAACATCCCAGATTGTGGGGGAGTTTCCTTCTCAGTAGACAAACATACTCATCACACCAAACATACTCTGTTGTCAGTAGGCTTCCACTTGGCTACTTATAAAATGTTGAGGTCTGCCAAAGAGTAGATTGTGAGTAAAGAACACAGAGACAGTAGATGACATCAAAGATACTCACAAAGGCTGACTCATGTAGGTCTTGTAGGTGACAATGGAGTTTAGACATTCTCAGTGTAGGGGGAAGGCTATCAGAAGTTTTGACAAAATAGTGACAGGAGCTTGCTTGCATTCTACACATGGGCTGCTGGGCAGAGCATTGTTTTCAGAGGGGAAAGAATGAAAGATTTTTGCAGTGGTGCTGATAAGAGAGCTCATGGCATCTTGATGTAGCATGGTAGTAATTGACACATAGAGAGGTAGACAGGTTTGGAGTGTATGTGGAAGGCAGAGTTGATGGACTTGCTAATGGGGCTGGAGAAGAAAAGAGTGAGTGTATCACCTGGTCCTTTGGCTGCAGCAACTGGTTCTAACACTGGGAAGACCAGGGGAGTTCAGAGACATGGGTCCATGAGCAACGCCCTTAGGAAGTCATTACACATTTAAGTGCTGAATAATTTGGATCAGCGGTCCTGAATATTTGAAAATACTCTTTGATGAATAGAACAGTTTACATCATTAGAACATGGGGAAATGCTTGTTGTTAAACTGAAAAGAGATTTAGAGATTTTTTTTTAGACCACAACTTATTTTCAATAAGGACACCTCCAAATCATACCTAAAAATAAGTGTAAAACTTTTGCATCCAAAAATTCCAGAGGGGGCTATTTTATATTTTGTCATCATTTACTACATTTACAATCAGGGAAGTCTTCATAATTTCTCATTTTAACTGTATAGATTAAAAACATTTTCTTTTGTTGTTTGTGCAAAGGAAAAATGAATAAATTTTACAAATATTTTTGAAAAAGTTGATATTGTTGCTAAAACTCCAATTTATAGTTAAAAATAAGTATTTGCAAACATTTGTACATGCACATTTTCTGATCTTTTTTAGAGTAGGTGAGTACTTGGAAATTTTATTATAGGCAGAGGGTACTGTGGTAGTTATCTTGCAAATTTTCACTAATTTAGTAGCTGAAAAAAGATGTAATCTAATCATTGGACATAGAATTGAACAATTGGATAATTTTCTTTAAAGATATGGATACCAGTTTTATTTTCTTTCCTCCCACTGAATCTTTTATAAGCTTGATAACTTGATGATTTTAGGTTGTTCCTTCAATTCTGAAAAATTGTTAAAGCTATATACATACTTGCATATATATATATATATATATATGATTTATTGATTAAAATCTGAAAATATGGCAACTGGATTTCAAATAAATTTGTTCTACCTAATATATTTCAAATGACAGATTAAACATTCCCCTGTGATTGAAACATAGTGACATGCTGAAAACTAATACTTAATTCTCTTTTTAAAATTACTAATTTGGAAAATTTATTGTTGGAGGGGAAAATAAAAGATTTAGGCTCATAGTAAATCAATATTGACAAACAAGTTCTCTCTCTCCCTCTTTCTCCTTCCCTCCCTCCCTTCCTCTCTCTCCCTACCTCCG
>NW_007218984.1:0-818 GCF_000164805.1 Carlito syrichta | reverse complement strand
ATCAGGGAAGTCTTCATAATTTCTCATTTTAACTGTATAGATTAAAAACATTTTCTTTTGTTGTTTGTGCAAAGGAAAAATGAATAAATTTTACAAATATTTTTGAAAAAGTTGATATTGTTGCTAAAACTCCAATTTATAGTTAAAAATAAGTATTTGCAAACATTTGTACATGCACATTTTCTGATCTTTTTTAGAGTAGGTGAGTACTTGGAAATTTTATTATAGGCAGAGGGTACTGTGGTAGTTATCTTGCAAATTTTCACTAATTTAGTAGCTGAAAAAAGATGTAATCTAATCATTGGACATAGAATTGAACAATTGGATAATTTTCTTTAAAGATATGGATACCAGTTTTATTTTCTTTCCTCCCACTGAATCTTTTATAAGCTTGATAACTTGATGATTTTAGGTTGTTCCTTCAATTCTGAAAAATTGTTAAAGCTATATACATACTTGCATATATATATATATATATATGATTTATTGATTAAAATCTGAAAATATGGCAACTGGATTTCAAATAAATTTGTTCTACCTAATATATTTCAAATGACAGATTAAACATTCCCCTGTGATTGAAACATAGTGACATGCTGAAAACTAATACTTAATTCTCTTTTTAAAATTACTAATTTGGAAAATTTATTGTTGGAGGGGAAAATAAAAGATTTAGGCTCATAGTAAATCAATATTGACAAACAAGTTCTCTCTCTCCCTCTTTCTCCTTCCCTCCCTCCCTTCCTCTCTCTCCCTACCTCCCTCTCTCTGTCTTTCTCTTCTCTTTCTCCCTCCCTCTTCCTCCCTCCCTCTTCCTC
>NW_007218983.1:0-4222 GCF_000164805.1 Carlito syrichta | reverse complement strand
GAAGACACAAACAATGAGAAGAAATCCCATGTTCATAGATGGAGGGTCTTAATATTGTTACAATGTACATACTACTCAAAGTGAGCTATAGATTCAATGAAATCCCTACCAAAATCCCAATGATTTTTTTATAGAAATGGAAAACACAATCCAAAAAATTTATGTGGAGTCACAAAAGACCTCAAACAGTCACATTAGTCTTGAAAAGAAAAACAAAGATGGAGGCATCACACATCCTGATCTCAAAATATATTACAAAACTACCACAATTAAAACAGAATGATACTGGCATAAAGACAGGCATGCAGACCAATGCAGTAGAAAACAGATCCCAGAAACAAATTCATGCATGATACATATGTGATCAGCTGAACTTTGACAGGGTTGCCAAGAATATACAGCTGGAAAAGGATCATCTTTTCAATAAATGGCATTGAGAAAACTGGACATTCACATGAAAATGATAAAATTGGCCACACTTATACTGTACACAAAAATTAACTCAAAAGGATTAAAGGCTTCAACATAAGGCCTGAAACTGTAAAACTTGTAGAGGAAAACTCTTGGGGAAAAGTCCCATGACATTGGTCTGGGCAATGATTTCTTGGATGTGGCACAGAAACACAAGCAACAAAAGCAAAAATAGACCAATGGGATGACATCAAACTGAAACACTTCTGCACAGCAAAGGAAATAGTCAACAAGTGGAAACGCAGCCTACAAAATGGGGGAAATAATTGCAAACATGGAGGGACACAGAAAAACCTGGAATTATCTTTTGGAAGGCGGGCTCCTTGTAGTACAGGCTTCCCCCACTACATAAGTGTTCTAGGGATGCATTGACATCTGTGGACCGGCTAGTGTTGTTGAGAAGGCTGCATTCAGCTTCAGTGAATTTTGGGGGGGGGGGAGATTCTTTCAGTGTGTTTGCCCATTTCATTATGGGTGATTTATGAGCACACTGAGTGTTCAGCCGTTTTTGACCAAAACAAGCATTATCCCCATGCCCCACTCTCCTCTATTCACCCAATCTTGCCCTGAGTTGCTGTGTTTTGTTTCCCAGGATGAATAAAAGTCCTCAAAGGGAAACCTTTTGCTGATGTGGAAGATGTGAAACAAAAAATAGTTGAAGTACTAAAGGCATCACAATGGATGGGTCCAAAAATGAGCTTGTACAGTGGAAAAAACATCTTGATAGATGGATTACAGGAAACAGAGAGATCTTTGAAGGTGACTGAAGTTTAAACTTGTACAAATAAATACACTATTCTTTATAATTAAATTCTGGGCTTTTTGGTGTTCCCTCTTGTATGCCTGATAAAGGACTGATTTCCAAAATATATGAGGAGCTTTTACAACTCAACATCAAAAAAGACAAATAACCAGATTTTTTAAAGGCCAAAGCACTTGAACTGACAATTCTCGAAAGAACACAGCCCATTACCAATAGCCAACAGGTACATGAAATGTCGCTCAAGATCTCTATCAGGGAAATGCAAATCAAATCAAAACCACAGCGAGACATCACCTCACACCTGGTGGAATGGCTACTGTCAAAAACAACAACAGACAGCTAATATTGGCAAGGAAGTGGTGAAACTGGAACCCTTGTGCTGTTGGTGGGAAGGCAAAATGGTGCAGACACTATGGAAAGCAGTATGGAGATTCCTCTGAAAATTAGAAATGAGCTGCTATATGATCTAGCAGTCCCAATTCTGGGGCTTTATCAAAATGAATGAAAAACATTTTCCTTTTATTTTATTTATGTATAAATCATTTTCTTCTCTTGAATATGTAATGTCTTGGCTATGAAGTAGTAATGTTAATGTTAAATAGGGCTTTAAGATTTAAAGAGAGCTGGAAAATTTTGAGTGTGTAACATCTCCCATATAATTCTCTTCCCAAATCCAGAATTCACCCACACAGTCGCTAGTCAGGATATAGGGAAAACAATAATCTTCTAAATTACCCAAGTTTAGCATGGCTTTTTCTAAGTAGATCCCCAAAGTATAACAGTGGCCTGTTTATTGTTTTATATGTACTACCATTTCATCACCATATTATGCTTTAATATTTCACAGTAAAGCTAACTACCAAGAATATATTCAACAATGCCAGAATAAAACTAGAAAGGAAAGCAAGTAAAAGATCACACTGTAAAAACATAAGGACACCAACGAATATTGAAATTTTTTTAAAAAGGAGAAGTGACATGAGTAAAACAATAACAAGAAAACTAATCTTAACTCAAATAAGGCTGAGCCTGGTTTTTTCTACCTATCTGGGGTTAGAAAGAACCTGGATTACAACTATCTAACAACTCCAGTGCCACTCTCAGAATTAAAGCTTCATGTAAGAGTAAGTCATCTGGGGAATATAAAACAGCATGGGAAATTGTAACAACTGACTCTAACCACAAAGATTCTAAGATGTTTCTTGCTAGCCATTATAATAATGACATCAATTAGGAAAGTAGCCATTAGAAGAAACCAGTGAAATAGAATGGCTTATTATATACCTTTTCTTATTACATTTTCCTTCCATAAAACTTATATGCTATATTTGTGCAATTACAGTTCATGGGTGTAGAATAATATCCATGGGTCATGTATGTATCTTAAAATAAGGCATATTTAATTTTTAATGGCAAAGACTTCTAAACATGTACAGTTATCAATATGAAAATAAAAGTATTCTGTTGCATTTGATGAATGCAACTTTAGCAAGGTAAGATTAATGATTCTAAGCTAACTGCATTAACCTCAGAAATTAAATTTTGGAGGCACTTTTATATGGGAGAAAAATATATAAATAATCAAAGCAGAATTATAATGCTGAATATTATAATTAAGCTTATAGGTCTATAAACTACCTTCTTGATAAGTTTTATTTGTTTTCATTTGCTATGGTAATAGGTAATATTGCCCTCTTTAGGAGGTCAAAAAAATCTGTAGATTTATTCTTAACAAGAGTTTTTAATTAATCTATTATAGAAACTAGCAATTAGAAATCTTCCATTAATAATTTTTTCATAGAGAATTTTTCATTTAACAAAAAAGCAAAGTATGACTAGACAACCCATATGAATATTTCCCTAGATAAATGTTTTGCTATTAAGCAGTCAGTGATCATGAGTAGGAAGCTGGGAAAATGGTATTAGATGGCATTTTAATGACATTTATTTCAGCCCTGTGATTATATAATCATTTGAAAAGGATTTTTAAAACTTTATCTGAAAAGAGTGAAGATATGAAAATGATTAGGTTGACTCTATATGCACAATGGTTACAGAAGGTCATTGAAATATCACCCTTGTAGTGATATTTTCTATAATTCCATTTGCATATTAGAAACTCTCCAAGCTGGGTTCGGTGGCTCAGCCTGTAATCCCGCACCTTTGGGAGGCTGAGGTGAGTGAATTGCCTGAGTCCACGGGTTCGAGACCTGCCTGGGCAGCGAGACCTTATCTCTACAATAAATAAAAAAATCAGCCGAGCGTGGTAGCGCATGCCTGTAATTCCGGTTACTCAGAAGGCTGAGGTGGAAGGATCGCCGGAGCCCAGCAGGTTAAGACTGCGGTGGCCAGGAGCAGCCACTGCACTCCAGTCTGGGTGACAGAGTGAGACTCCAACTCAAAAAATAAAAATAAAAAATAAAAATAGAAACTCTCCAAACATGAAAAAGTAATTTGTACTAACTATATATAAACAGTTGAATATGGCATTTATCTCAATGACCTTTTATTTCCTTAATCTCCAAAATGCTTGATTTTTAACAGATAATTCCCAAATTCTTCCTGATGTAAAATGTGGTGACTTTATGCCGAGTGTACTTTACTCATGGATTTTAGGCAAGCATTAATTATTGTCTTGCTTTTTCAAATAGGGTTTCATAATCCGACAAAGCTGTTGTTGCCTTGGGCATGTGCAAATGCAGTATTGCTCACTAGCTGCAAGATAATCTGAACTGTATTAAGAAAACTTAATTATCAACTACTAAACACCTTTATGTTGTTAAATGTCTTTACTTTTTTAAACTTTATTTTATCATGAAGATGTGGGGTACAAGTTGGGATTAGGTACATAAGTAATGTATGTACAGGTGAAATTTGGGCCTCCACCTGGTCCTCACTTCCCCTGGTTTAGGATTAGGCACCCATTCAATTGTTATGTGCCCCCCACCACACTTCCACACTGCCCATCCCTCCCTTGGGCTAATGTGA
>NW_007218982.1:0-3796 GCF_000164805.1 Carlito syrichta | reverse complement strand
ATAAATGGCATTGAGAAAACTGGACATTCACATGAAAATGATAAAATTGGCCACACTTATACTGTACACAAAAATTAACTCAAAAGGATTAAAGGCTTCAACATAAGGCCTGAAACTGTAAAACTTGTAGAGGAAAACTCTTGGGGAAAAGTCCCATGACATTGGTCTGGGCAATGATTTCTTGGATGTGGCACAAAAACACAAGCGACAAAAGCAAAAATAGACCAATGGGATGACATCAAACTGAAACACTTCTGCACAGCAAAGGAAATAGTCAACAAGTGGAAACGCAGCCTACAAAATGGGGGAAATAATTGCAAACATGGAGGGACACAGAAAAACCTGGAATTATCTTTTGGAAGGCGGGCTCGTTGTAGTACAGGCTTCCCCCACTACATAAGTGTTCTAGGGATGCATTGACATCTGTGGACCGGCTAGTGTTGTTGAGAAGGCTGCATTCAGCTTCAGTGAATTTTGGGGGGGGGGGAGATTCTTTCAGTGTGTTTGCCCATTTCATTATGGGTGATTTATGAGCACACTGAGTGTTCAGCCGTTTTTGACCAAAACAAGCATTATCCCCATGCCCCACTCTCCTCTATTCACCCAATCTTGCCCTGAGTTGCTGTGTTTTGTTTCCCAGGATGAATAAAAGTCCTCAAAGGGAAACCTTTTGCTGATGTGGAAGATGTGAAACAAAAAATAGTTGAAGTACTAAAGGCATCACAATGGATGGGTCCAAAAATGAGCTTGTACAGTGGAAAAAACATCTTGATAGATGGATTACAGGAAACAGAGAGATCTTTGAAGGTGACTGAAGTTTAAACTTGTACAAATAAATACACTATTCTTTATAATTAAATTCTGGGCTTTTTGGTGTTCCCTCTTGTATGCCTGATAAAGGACTGATTTCCAAAATATATGAGGAGCTTTTACAACTCAACATCAAAAAAGACAAATAACCAGATTTTTTAAAGGCCAAAGCACTTGAACTGACAATTCTCGAAAGAACACAGCCCATTACCAATAGCCAACAGGTACATGAAATGTCGCTCAAGATCTCTATCAGGGAAATGCAAATCAAATCAAAACCACAGCGAGACATCACCTCACACCTGGTGGAATGGCTACTGTCAAAAACAACAACAGACAGCTAATATTGGCAAGGAAGTGGTGAAACTGGAACCCTTGTGCTGTTGGTGGGAAGGCAAAATGGTGCAGACACTATGGAAAGCAGTATGGAGATTCCTCTGAAAATTAGAAATGAGCTGCTATATGATCTAGCAGTCCCAATTCTGGGGCTTTATCAAAATGAATGAAAAACATTTTCCTTTTATTTTATTTATGTATAAATCATTTTCTTCTCTTGAATATGTAATGTCTTGGCTATGAAGTAGTAATGTTAATGTTAAATAGGGCTTTAAGATTTAAAGAGAGCTGGAAAATTTTGAGTGTGTAACATCTCCCATATAATTCTCTTCCCAAATCCAGAATTCACCCACACAGTCGCTAGTCAGGATATAGGGAAAACAATAATCTTCTAAATTACCCAAGTTTAGCATGGCTTTTTCTAAGTAGATCCCCAAAGTATAACAGTGGCCTGTTTATTGTTTTATATGTACTACCATTTCATCACCATATTATGCTTTAATATTTCACAGTAAAGCTAACTACCAAGAATATATTCAACAATGCCAGAATAAAACTAGAAAGGAAAGCAAGTAAAAGATCACACTGTAAAAACATAAGGACACCAACGAATATTGAAATTTTTTTAAAAAGGAGAAGTGACATGAGTAAAACAATAACAAGAAAACTAATCTTAACTCAAATAAAGCTGAGCCTGGTTTTTTCTACCTATCTGGGGTTAGAAAGAACCTGGATTACAACTATCTAACAACTCCAGTGCCACTCTCAGAATTAAAGCTTCATGTAAGAGTAAGTCATCTGGGGAATATAAAACAACACGGGAAATTGTAACAACTGACTCTAACCACAAAGATTCTAAAATGTTTCTTGCTAGCCATTATAATAATGACATCAATTAGGAAAGTAGCCATTAGAAGAAACCAGTGAAATAGAATGGCTTATTATATACCTTTTCTTATTACATTTTCCTTCCATAAAACTTGTATGCTATATTTGTGCAATTACAGTTCATGGGTGTAGAATAATATCCATGGGTCATGTATGTATCTTAAAATAAGGCATATTTAATTTTTAATGGCAAAGACTTCTAAACATTTACAGTTAATATGAAAATAAAAGTATTCTGTTGCATTTGATGAATGCAACTTTAGCAAGGTAAGATTAATGATTCTAAGCTAACTGCATTAACCTCAGAAATTAAATTTTGGAGGCACTTTTATATGGGAGAAAAATATATAAATAATCAAAGCAGAATTAAAATGCTGAATATTATAATTAAGCTTATAGGTCTATAAACTACCTTCTTGATAAGTTTTATTTGTTTTCATTTGCTATGGTAATAGGTAATATTGCCCTCTTTAGGAGGTCAAAAAAATCTGTAGATTTATTCTTAACAAGAGTTTTTAATTAATCTATTATAGAAACTAGCAATTAGAAATCTTCCATTAATAATTTTTTCATAGAGAATTTTTCATTTAACAAAAAAGCAAAGTATGACTAGACAACCCATATGAATATTTCCCTAGATAAATGTTTTGCTATTAAGCAGTCAGTGATCATGAGTAGGAAGCTGGGAAAATGGTATTAGATGGCATTTTAATGACATTTATTTCAGCCCTGTGATTATATAATCATTTGAAAAGGATTTTTAAAACTTTATCTGAAAAGAGTGAAGATATGAAAATGATTAGGTTGACTCTATATGCACAATGGTTACAGAAGGTCATTGAAATATCACCCTTGTAGTGATATTTTCTATAATTCCATTTGCATATTAGAAACTCTCCAAGCTGGGTTCGGTGGCTCAGCCTGTAATCCCGCACCTTTGGGAGGCTGAGGTGAGTGAATTGCCTGAGTCCACGGGTTCGAGACCTGCCTGGGCAGCGAGACCTTATCTCTACAATAAATAAAAAAATCAGCCGAGCGTGGTAGCGCATGCCTGTAATTCCGGTTACTCAGAAGGCTGAGGTGGAAGGATCGCCGGAGCCCAGCAGGTTAAGACTGCGGTGGCCAGGAGCAGCCACTGCACTCCAGTCTGGGTGACAGAGTGAGACTCCAACTCAAAAAATAAAAATAAAAAATAAAAATAGAAACTCTCCAAACATGAAAAAGTAATTTGTACTAACTATATATAAACAGTTGAATATGGCATTTATCTCAATGACCTTTTATTTCCTTAATCTCCAAAATGCTTGATTTTTAACAGATAATTCCCAAATTCTTCCTGATGTAAAATGTGGTGACTTTATGCCGAGTGTACTTTACTCATGGATTTTAGGCAAGCATTAATTATTGTCTTGCTTTTTCAAATAGGGTTTCATAATCCGACAAAGCTGTTGTTGCCTTGGGCATGTGCAAATGCAGTATTGCTCACTAGCTGCAAGATAATCTGAACTGTATTAAGAAAACTTAATTATCAACTACTAAACACCTTTATGTTGTTAAATGTCTTTACTTTTTTAAACTTTATTTTATCATGAAGATGTGGGGTACAAGTTGGGATTAGGTACATAAGTAATGTATGTACAGGTGAAATTTGGGCCTCCACCTGGTCCTCACTTCCCCTGGTTTAGGATTAGGCACCCATTCAATTGTTATGTGCCCCCCACCACACTTCCACACTGCCCATCCCTCCCTTGGGCTAATGTGA
>NW_007218981.1:0-705 GCF_000164805.1 Carlito syrichta | reverse complement strand
TTCATGCATGATACATATGTGATCAGCTGAACTTTGACAGGGGTGCCAAGAATATACAGCTGGAAAAGGATCATCTTTTCAATAAATGGCATTGAGAAAACTGGACATTCACATGAAAATGATAAAATTGGCCACACTTATACTGTACACAAAAATTAACTCAAAAGGATTAAAGGCTTCAACATAAGGCCTGAAACTGTAAAACTTGTAGAGGAAAACTCTTGGGGAAAAGTCCCATGACATTGGTCTGGGCAATGATTTCTTGGATGTGGCACAAAAACACAAGCGACAAAAGCAAAAATAGACCAATGGGATGACATCAAACTGAAACACTTCTGCACAGCAAAGGAAATAGTCAACAAGTGGAAACGCAGCCTACAAAATGGGGGAAATAATTGCAAACATGGAGGGACACAGAAAAACCTGGAATTATCTTTTGGAAGGCGGGCTCCTTGTAGTACAGGCTTCCCCCACTACATAAGTGTTCTAGGGATGCATTGACATCTGTGGACCGGCTAGTGTTGTTGAGAAGGCTGCATTCAGCTTCAGTGAATTTTGGGGGGGGGGAGATTCTTTCAGTGTGTTTGCCCATTTCATTATGGGTGATTTATGAGCACACTGAGTGTTCAGCCGTTTTTGACCAAAACAAGCATTATCCCCATGCCCCACTCTCCTCTATTCACCCAATCTTGCCCTGAGTTGCTG
>NW_007218980.1:0-3780 GCF_000164805.1 Carlito syrichta | reverse complement strand
AAAACTGGACATTCACATGAAAATGATAAAATTGGCCACACTTATACTGTACACAAAAATTAACTCAAAAGGATTAAAGGCTTCAACATAAGGCCTGAAACTGTAAAACTTGTAGAGGAAAACTCTTGGGGAAAAGTCCCATGACATTGGTCTGGGCAATGATTTCTTGGATGTGGCACAAAAACACAAGCGACAAAAGCAAAAATAGACCAATGGGATGACATCAAACTGAAACACTTCTGCACAGCAAAGGAAATAGTCAACAAGTGGAAACGCAGCCTACAAAATGGGGGAAATAATTGCAAACATGGAGGGACACAGAAAAACCTGGAATTATCTTTTAGAAGGCGGGCTCCTTGTAGTACAGGCTTCCCCCACTACATAAGTGTTCTAGGGATGCATTGACATCTGTGGACCGGCTAGTGTTGTTGAGAAGGCTGCATTCAGCTTCAGTGAATTTTGGGGGGGGGGGAGATTCTTTCAGTGTGTTTGCCCATTTCATTATGGGTGATTTATGAGCACACTGAGTGTTCAGCCATTTTTGACCAAAACAAGCATTATCCCCATGCCCCACTCTCCTCTATTCACCCAATCTTGCCCTGAGTTGCTGTGTTTTGTTTCCCAGGATGAATAAAAGTCCTCAAAGGGAAACCTTTTGCTGATGTGGAAGATGTGAAACAAAAAATAGTTGAAGTACTAAAGGCATCACAATGGATGGGTCCAAAAATGAGCTTGTACAGTGGAAAAAACATCTTGATAGATGGATTACAGGAAACAGAGAGATCTTTGAAGGTGACTGAAGTTTAAACTTGTACAAATAAATACACTATTCTTTATAATTAAATTCTGGGCTTTTTGGTGTTCCCTCTTGTATGCCTGATAAAGGACTGATTTCCAAAATATATGAGGAGCTTTTACAACTCAACATCAAAAAAGACAAATAACCAGATTTTTTAAAGGCCAAAGCACTTGAACTGACAATTCTCGAAAGAACACAGCCCATTACCAATAGCCAACAGGTACATGAAATGTCGCTCAAGATCTCTATCAGGGAAATGCAAATCAAATCAAAACCACAGCGAGACATCACCTCACACCTGGTGGAATGGCTACTGTCAAAAACAACAACAGACAGCTAATATTGGCAAGGAAGTGGTGAAACTGGAACCCTTGTGCTGTTGGTGGGAAGGCAAAATGGTGCAGACACTATGGAAAGCAGTATGGAGATTCCTCTGAAAATTAGAAATGAGCTGCTATATGATCTAGCAGTCCCAATTCTGGGGCTTTATCAAAATGAATGAAAAACATTTTCCTTTTATTTTATTTATGTATAAATCATTTTCTTCTCTTGAATATGTAATGTCTTGGCTATGAAGTAGTAATGTTAATGTTAAATAGGGCTTTAAGATTTAAAGAGAGCTGGAAAATTTTGAGTGTGTAACATCTCCCATATAATTCTCTTCCCAAATCCAGAATTCACCCACACAGTCGCTAGTCAGGATATAGGGAAAACAATAATCTTCTAAATTACCCAAGTTTAGCATGGCTTTTTCTAAGTAGATCCCCAAAGTATAACAGTGGCCTGTTTATTGTTTTATATGTACTACCATTTCATCACCATATTATGCTTTAATATTTCACAGTAAAGCTAACTACCAAGAATATATTCAACAATGCCAGAATAAAACTAGAAAGGAAAGCAAGTAAAAGATCACACTGTAAAAACATAAGGACACCAACGAATATTGAAATTTTTTTAAAAAGGAGAAGTGACATGAGTAAAACAATAACAAGAAAACTAATCTTAACTCAAATAAAGCTGAGCCTGGTTTTTTCTACCTATCTGGGGTTAGAAAGAACCTGGATTACAACTATCTAACAACTCCAGTGCCACTCTCAGAATTAAAGCTTCATGTAAGAGTAAGTCATCTGGGGAATATAAAACAACACGGGAAATTGTAACAACTGACTCTAACCACAAAGATTCTAAAATGTTTCTTGCTAGCCATTATAATAATGACATCAATTAGGAAAGTAGCCATTAGAAGAAACCAGTGAAATAGAATGGCTTATTATATACCTTTCTTATTACATTTTCCTTCCATAAAACTTGTATGCTATATTTGTGCAATTACAGTTCATGGGTGTAGAATAATATCCATGGGTCATGTATGTATCTTAAAATAAGGCATATTTAATTTTTAATGGCAAAGACTTCTAAACATTTACAGTTAATATGAAAATAAAAGTATTCTGTTGCATCTGATGAATGCAACTTTAGCAAGGTAAGATTAATGATTCTAAGCTAACTGCATTAACCTCAGAAATTAAATTTTGGAGGCACTTTTATATGGGAGAAAAATATATAAATAATCAAAGCAGAATTATAATGCTGAATATTATAATTAAGCTTATAGGTCTATAAACTACCTTCTTGATAAGTTTTATTTGTTTTCATTTGCTATGGTAATAGGTAATATTGCCCTCTTTAGGAGGTCAAAAAAATCTGTAGATTTATTCTTAACAAGAGTTTTTAATTAATCTATTATAGAAACTAGCAATTAGAAATCTTCCATTAATAATTTTTTCATAGAGAATTTTTCATTTAACAAAAAAGCAAAGTATGACTAGACAACCCATGTGAATATTTCCCTAGATAAATGTTTTGCTATTAAGCAGTCAGTGATCATGAGTAGGAAGCTGGGAAAATGGTATTAGATGGCATTTTAATGACATTTATTTCAGCCCTGTGATTATATAATCATTTGAAAAGGATTTTTAAAACTTTATCTGAAAAGAGTGAAGATATGAAAATGATTAGGTTGACTCCATATGCACAATGGTTACAGAAGGTCATTGAAATATCACCCTTGTAGTGATATTTTCTATAATTCCATTTGCATATTAGAAACTCTCCAAGCTGGGTTCGGTGGCTCAGCCTGTAATCCCGCACCTTTGGGAGGCTGAGGTGAGTGAATTGCCTGAGTCCACGGGTTCGAGACCTGCCTGGGCAGCGAGACCTTATCTCTACAATAAATAAAAAAATCAGCCGAGCGTGGTAGCGCATGCCTGTAATTCCGGTTACTCAGAAGGCTGAGGTGGAAGGATCGCCGGAGCCCAGCAGGTTAAGACTGCGGTGGCCAGGAGCAGCCACTGCACTCCAGTCTGGGTGACAGAGTGAGACTCCAACTCAAAAAATAAAAATAAAAAATAAAAATAGAAACTCTCCAAACATGAAAAAGTAATTTGTACTAACTATATATAAACAGTTGAATATGGCATTTATCTCAATGACCTTTTATTTCCTTAATCTCCAAAATGCTTGATTTTTAACAGATAATTCCCAAATTCTTCCTGATGTAAAATGTGGTGACTTTATGCCGAGTGTACTTTACTCATGGATTTTAGGCAAGCATTAATTATTGTCTTGCTTTTTCAAATAGGGTTTCATAATCCGACAAAGCTGTTGTTGCCTTGGGCATGTGCAAATGCAGTATTGCTCACTAGCTGCAAGATAATCTGAACTGTATTAAGAAAACTTAATTATCAACTACTAAACACCTTTATGTTGTTAAATGTCTTTACTTTTTTAAACTTTATTTTATCATGAAGATGTGGGGTACAAGTTGGGATTAGGTACATAAGTAATGTATGTACAGGTGAAATTTGGGCCTCCACCTGGTCCTCACTTCCCCTGGTTTAGGATTAGGCACCCATTCAATTGTTATGTGCCCCCCACCACACTTCCACACTGCCCATCCCTCCCTTGGGCTAATGTGA
>NW_007218979.1:0-3749 GCF_000164805.1 Carlito syrichta | reverse complement strand
GCCACACTTATACTGTACACAAAAATTAACTCAAAAGGATTAAAGGCTTCAACATAAGGCCTGAAACTGTAAAACTTGTAGAGGAAAACTCTTGGGGAAAAGTCCCATGACATTGGTCTGGGCAATGATTTCTTGGATGTGGCACAAAAACACAAGCGACAAAAGCAAAAATAGACCAATGGGATGACATCAAACTGAAACACTTCTGCACAGCAAAGGAAATAGTCAACAAGTGGAAACGCAGCCTACAAAATGGGGGAAATAATTGCAAACATGGAGGGACACAGAAAAACCTGGAATTATCTTTTGGAAGGCGGGCTCCTTGTAGTACAGGCTTCCCCCACTACATAAGTGTTCTAGGGATGCATTGACATCTGTGGACCGGCTAGTGTTGTTGAGAAGGCTGCATTCAGCTTCAGTGAATTTTGGGGGGGGGGAGATTCTTTCAGTGTGTTTGCCCATTTCATTATGGGTGATTTATGAGCACACTGAGTGTTCAGCCGTTTTTGACCAAAACAAGCATTATCCCCATGCCCCACTCTCCTCTATTCACCCAATCTTGCCCTGAGTTGCTGTGTTTTGTTTCCCAGGATGAATAAAAGTCCTCAAAGGGAAACCTTTTGCTGATGTGGAAGATGTGAAACAAAAAATAGTTGAAGTACTAAAGGCATCACAATGGATGGGTCCAAAAAATGAGCTTGTACAGTGGAAAAAACATCTTGATAGATGGATTACAGGAAACAGAGAGATCTTTGAAGGTGACTGAAGTTTAAACTTGTACAAATAAATACACTATTCTTTATAATTAAATTCTGGGCTTTTTGGTGTTCCCTCTTGTATGCCTGATAAAGGACTGATTTCCAAAATATATGAGGAGCTTTTACAACTCAACATCAAAAAAGACAAATAACCAGATTTTTTAAAGGCCAAAGCACTTGAACTGACAATTCTCGAAAGAACACAGCCCATTACCAATAGCCAACAGGTACATGAAATGTCGCTCAAGATCTCTATCAGGGAAATGCAAATCAAATCAAAACCACAGCGAGACATCACCTCACACCTGGTGGAATGGCTACTGTCAAAAACAACAACAGACAGCTAATATTGGCAAGGAAGTGGTGAAACTGGAACCCTTGTGCTGTTGGTGGGAAGGCAAAATGGTGCAGACACTATGGAAAGCAGTATGGAGATTCCTCTGAAAATTAGAAATGAGCTGCTATATGATCTAGCAGTCCCAATTCTGGGGCTTTATCAAAATGAATGAAAAACATTTTCCTTTTATTTTATTTATGTATAAATCATTTTCTTCTCTTGAATATGTAATGTCTTGGCTATGAAGTAGTAATGTTAATGTTAAATAGGGCTTTAAGATTTAAAGAGAGCTGGAAAATTTTGAGTGTGTAACATCTCCCATATAATTCTCTTCCCAAATCCAGAATTCACCCACACAGTCGCTAGTCAGGATATAGGGAAAACAATAATCTTCTAAATTACCCAAGTTTAGCATGGCTTTTTCTAAGTAGATCCCCAAAGTATAACAGTGGCCTGTTTATTGTTTTATATGTACTACCATTTCATCACCATATTATGCTTTAATATTTCACAGTAAAGCTAACTACCAAGAATATATTCAACAATGCCAGAATAAAACTAGAAAGGAAAGCAAGTAAAAGATCACACTGTAAAAACATAAGGACACCAACGAATATTGAAATTTTTTTAAAAAGGAGAAGTGACATGAGTAAAACAATAACAAGAAAACTAATCTTAACTCAAATAAAGCTGAGCCTGGTTTTTTCTACCTATCTGGGGTTAGAAAGAACCTGGATTACAACTATCTAACAACTCCAGTGCCACTCTCAGAATTAAAGCTTCATGTAAGAGTAAGTCATCTGGGGAATATAAAACAACACGGGAAATTGTAACAACTGACTCTAACCACAAAGATTCTAAAATGTTTCTTGCTAGCCATTATAATAATGACATCAATTAGGAAAGTAGCCATTAGAAGAAACCAGTGAAATAGAATGGCTTATTATATACCTTTTCTTATTACATTTTCCTTCCATAAAACTTGTATGCTATATTTGTGCAATTACAGTTCATGGGTGTAGAATAATATCCATGGGTCATGTATGTATCTTAAAATAAGGCATATTTAATTTTTAATGGCAAAGACTTCTAAACATTTACAGTTAATATGAAAATAAAAGTATTCTGTTGCATTTGATGAATGCAACTTTAGCAAGGTAAGATTAATGATTCTAAGCTAACTGCATTAACCTCAGAAATTAAATTTTGGAGGCACTTTTATATGGGAGAAAAATATATAAATAATCCAAAGCAGAATTATAATGCTGAATATTATAATTAAGCTTATAGGTCTATAAACTACCTTCTTGATAAGTTTTATTGTTTTCATTTGCTATGGTAATAGGTAATATTGCCCTCTTTAGGAGGTCAAAAAAATCTGTAGATTTTTTCTTAACAAGAGTTTTTTAATTAATCTATTATAGAAACTAGCAATTAGAAATCTTCCATTAATAATTTTTTCATAGAGAATTTTTTCATTTAACAAAAAAGCAAAGTATGACTAGACAACCCATATGAATATTTCCCTAGATAAATGTTTTGCTATTAAGCAGTCAGTGATCATGAGTAGGAAGCTGGGAAAATGGTATTAGATGGCATTTTAATGACATTTATTTCAGCCCTGTGATTATATAATCATTTGAAAAGGATTTTTAAAACTTTATCTGAAAAGAGTGAAGATATGAAAATGATTAGGTTGACTCTATATGCACAATGGTTACAGAAGGTCATTGAAATATCACCCTTGTAATGATATTTTCTATAATTCCATTTGCATATTAGAAACTCTCCAAGCTGGGTTCGGTGGCTCAGCCTGTAATCCCGCACCTTTGGGAGGCTGAGGTGAGTGAATTGCCTGAGTCCACGGGTTCGAGACCTGCCTGGGCAGCGAGACCTTATCTCTACAATAAATAAAAAAATCAGCCGAGCGTGGTAGCGCATGCCTGTAATTCCGGTTACTCAGAAGGCTGAGGTGGAAGGATCGCCGGAGCCCAGCAGGTTAAGACTGCGGTGGCCAGGAGCAGCCACTGCACTCCAGTCTGGGTGACAGAGTGAGACTCCAACTCAAAAAATAAAAATAAAAAATAAAAATAGAAACTCTCCAAACATGAAAAAGTAATTTGTACTAACTATATATAAACAGTTGAATATGGCATTTATCTCAATGACCTTTTATTTCCTTAATCTCCAAAATGCTTGATTTTTAACAGATAATTCCCAAATTCTTCCTGATGTAAAATGTGGTGACTTTATGCCGAGTGTACTTTACTCATGGATTTTAGGCAAGCATTAATTATTGTCTTGCTTTTTCAAATAGGGTTTCATAATCCGACAAAGCTGTTGTTGCCTTGGGCATGTGCAAATGCAGTATTGCTCACTAGCTGCAAGATAATCTGAACTGTATTAAGAAAACTTAATTATCAACTACTAAACACCTTTATGTTGTTAAATGTCTTTACTTTTTTAAACTTTATTTTATCATGAAGATGTGGGGTACAAGTTGGGATTAGGTACATAAGTAATGTATGTACAGGTGAAATTTGGGCCTCCACCTGGTCCTCACTTCCCCTGGTTTAGGATTAGGCACCCATTCAATTGTTATGTGCCCCCCACCACACTTCCACACTGCCCATCCCTCCCTTGGGCTAATGTGA
>NW_007218978.1:0-7885 GCF_000164805.1 Carlito syrichta | reverse complement strand
TATACTGTACACAAAAATTAACTCAAAAGGATTAAAGGCTTCAACATAAGGCCTGAAACTGTAAAACTTGTAGAGGAAAACTCTTGGGGAAAAGTCCCATGACATTGGTCTGGGCAATGATTTCTTGGATGTGGCACAAAAACACAAGCGACAAAAGCAAAAATAGACCAATGGGATGACATCAAACTGAAACACTTCTGCACAGCAAAGGAAATAGTCAACAAGTGGAAACGCAGCCTACAAAATGGGGGAAATAATTGCAAACATGGAGGGACACAGAAAAACCTGGAATTATCTTTTGGAAGGCGGGCTCCTTGTAGTACAGGCTTCCCCCACTACATAAGTGTTCTAGGGATGCATTGACATCTGTGGACCGGCTAGTGTTGTTGAGAAGGCTGCATTCAGCTTCAGTGAATTTTGGGGGGGGGGGAGATTCTTTCAGTGTGTTTGCCCATTTCATTATGGGTGATTTATGAGCACACTGAGTGTTCAGCCGTTTTTGACCAAAACAAGCATTATCCCCATGCCCCACTCTCCTCTATTCACCCAATCTTGCCCTGAGTTGCTGTGTTTTGTTTCCCAGGATGAATAAAAGTCCTCAAAGGGAAACCTTTTGCTGATGTGGAAGATGTGAAACAAAAAATAGTTGAAGTACTAAAGGCATCACAATGGATGGGTCCAAAAATGAGCTTGTACAGTGGAAAAAACATCTTGATAGATGGATTACAGGAAACAGAGAGATCTTTGAAGGTGACTGAAGTTTAAACTTGTACAAATAAATACACTATTCTTTATAATTAAATTCTGGGCTTTTTGGTGTTCCCTCTTGTATGCCTGATAAAGGACTGATTTCCAAAATATATGAGGAGCTTTTACAACTCAACATCAAAAAAGACAAATAACCAGATTTTTTAAAGGCCAAAGCACTTGAACTGACAATTCTCGAAAGAACACAGCCCATTACCAATAGCCAACAGGTACATGAAATGTCGCTCAAGATCTCTATCAGGGAAATGCAAATCAAATCAAAACCACAGCGAGACATCACCTCACACCTGGTGGAATGGCTACTGTCAAAAACAACAACAGACAGCTAATATTGGCAAGGAAGTGGTGAAACTGGAACCCTTGTGCTGTTGGTGGGAAGGCAAAATGGTGCAGACACTATGGAAAGCAGTATGGAGATTCCTCTGAAAATTAGAAATGAGCTGCTATATGATCTAGCAGTCCCAATTCTGGGGCTTTATCAAAATGAATGAAAAACATTTTCCTTTTATTTTATTTATGTATAAATCATTTTCTTCTCTTGAATATGTAATGTCTTGGCTATGAAGTAGTAATGTTAATGTTAAATAGGGCTTTAAGATTTAAAGAGAGCTGGAAAATTTTGAGTGTGTAACATCTCCCATATAATTCTCTTCCCAAATCCAGAATTCACCCACACAGTCGCTAGTCAGGATATAGGGAAAACAATAATCTTCTAAATTACCCAAGTTTAGCATGGCTTTTTCTAAGTAGATCCCCAAAGTATAACAGTGGCCTGTTTATTGTTTTATATGTACTACCATTTCATCACCATATTATGCTTTAATATTTCACAGTAAAGCTAACTACCAAGAATATATTCAACAATGCCAGAATAAAACTAGAAAGGAAAGCAAGTAAAAGATCACACTGTAAAAACATAAGGACACCAACGAATATTGAAATTTTTTTAAAAAGGAGAAGTGACATGAGTAAAACAATAACAAGAAAACTAATCTTAACTCAAATAAAGCTGAGCCTGGTTTTTTCTACCTATCTGGGGTTAGAAAGAACCTGGATTACAACTATCTAACAACTCCAGTGCCACTCTCAGAATTAAAGCTTCATGTAAGAGTAAGTCATCTGGGGAATATAAAACAACACGGGAAATTGTAACAACTGACTCTAACCACAAAGATTCTAAAATGTTTCTTGCTAGCCATTATAATAATGACATCAATTAGGAAAGTAGCCATTAGAAGAAACCAGTGAAATAGAATGGCTTATTATATACCTTTTCTTATTACATTTTCCTTCCATAAAACTTGTATGCTATATTTGTGCAATTACAGTTCATGGGTGTAGAATAATATCCATGGGTCATGTATGTATCTTAAAATAAGGCATATTTAATTTTTAATGGCAAAGACTTCTAAACATTTACAGTTAATATGAAAATAAAAGTATTCTGTTGCATTTGATGAATGCAACTTTAGCAAGGTAAGATTAATGATTCTAAGCTAACTGCATTAACCTCAGAAATTAAATTTTGGAGGCACTTTTATATGGGAGAAAAATATATAAATAATCAAAGCAGAATTATAATGCTGAATATTATAATTAAGCTTATAGGTCTATAAACTACCTTCTTGATAAGTTTTATTTGTTTTCATTTGCTATGGTAATAGGTAATATTGCCCTCTTTAGGAGGTCAAAAAAATCTGTAGATTTATTCTTAACAAGAGTTTTTAATTAATCTATTATAGAAACTAGCAATTAGAAATCTTCCATTAATAATTTTTTCATAGAGAATTTTTCATTTAACAAAAAAGCAAAGTATGACTAGACAACCCATATGAATATTTCCCTAGATAAATGTTTTGCTATTAAGCAGTCAGTGATCATGAGTAGGAAGCTGGGAAAATGGTATTAGATGGCATTTTAATGACATTTATTTCAGCCCTGTGATTATATAATCATTTGAAAAGGATTTTTAAAACTTTATCTGAAAAGAGTGAAGATATGAAAATGATTAGGTTGACTCTATATGCACAATGGTTACAGAAGGTCATTGAAATATCACCCTTGTAGTGATATTTTCTATAATTCCATTTGCATATTAGAAACTCTCCAAGCTGGGTTCGGTGGCTCAGCCTGTAATCCCGCACCTTTGGGAGGCTGAGGTGAGTGAATTGCCTGAGTCCACGGGTTCGAGACCTGCCTGGGCAGCGAGACCTTATCTCTACAATAAATAAAAAAATCAGCCGAGCGTGGTAGCGCATGCCTGTAATTCCGGTTACTCAGAAGGCTGAGGTGGAAGGATCGCCGGAGCCCAGCAGGTTAAGACTGCGGTGGCCAGGAGCAGCCACTGCACTCCAGTCTGGGTGACAGAGTGAGACTCCAACTCAAAAAATAAAAATAAAAAATAAAAATAGAAACTCTCCAAACATGAAAAAGTAATTTGTACTAACTATATATAAACAGTTGAATATGGCATTTATCTCAATGACCTTTTATTTCCTTAATCTCCAAAATGCTTGATTTTTAACAGATAATTCCCAAATTCTTCCTGATGTAAAATGTGGTGACTTTATGCCGAGTGTACTTTACTCATGGATTTTAGGCAAGCATTAATTATTGTCTTGCTTTTTCAAATAGGGTTTCATAATCCGACAAAGCTGTTGTTGCCTTGGGCATGTGCAAATGCAGTATTGCTCACTAGCTGCAAGATAATCTGAACTGTATTAAGAAAACTTAATTATCAACTACTAAACACCTTTATGTTGTTAAATGTCTTTACTTTTTTAACCTTTATTTTATCATGAAGATGTGGGGTACAAGTTGGGATTAGGTACATAAGTAATGTATGTACAGGTGAAATTTGGGCCTCCACCTGGTCCTCACTTCCCCTGGTTTAGGATTAGGCACCCATTCAATTGTTATGTGCCCCCCACCACACTTCCACACTGCCCATCCCTCCCTTGGGCTAATGTGATTAATGTTCAGGTGGGAGTACAAACTAGTCCACCCTCTATGGAAAATAGAATGGTGATTTCTAAAGGAACTAGAAATTGACCTTCCATATGATCCAGCAATCTCCCTTCTGAGAATATACCTAGAGGAACACAAATCTTCCTACAAAAAAGACACCTGCACATGCATATTTATTGCCACACTATTCATAATAGTCTTTAGTTTTTTAACATCTTTACTTTTATCTTGTTAGAATTCTACCTGGTTTATGCCAAGCAGAATTTTGGAAGTCCCCATGATGTCTGCCTACTGGAGTTATGCCCCAAGTGGACCCCTTCCTTTCAGTGTAGGTGGGACCTGTGATTTGCTTTCAGACAATAGAAAATGGCAAACATGATGGGATATTACTCCCTTGATTAGTTTACCACGTATGGCAGATGTAATTAAGGTTCCATATCAGTAAATACAATTGAAGAAAAAACAACAGAATACAAATTTGGCTTTCTAACATGACTAACAAAAACCAGCAACTTCTAAGAAAGAGTGATCGAGAAAAAAATTTTTTTAATCATACATTAATATCCAAAAGAGAAAAATAGGGCAAAACCATGAATGACAGACACAGAATTCAGAAGTTCGGAGAGGCCACCCTGAGCACTCTCACCCACAATCCAAGGTAAGCTACTAGATTATTCTCTTTTCTCAGAGCTATAGAGGGTGCCTAAAAATGTTCACACATTTTAAGAAAGGAAAAAACTGTATTAAAATTGTAATAATCTATACAGATAACAAAGATAAATGCAAGTCATATGTGACTTCTGCAATGGAATGACAAGAGGTGCTCACAGTGGTTCCCATCAGCGTCCAGATACTTCTGATGACAGCGAACCACTGCAGGACTGACTTGTCACTGTGAAAGGCCTCCTGAGTCTTCCATTGTGCACATCACACACAAGACCATGCATCTCAAATTTATCACAAATGAGTGCAGTTGTCAGGTGTGTTGGAGGTTCTGTAGCGTACTCATGTCTCCATTGACATTGTCCTTCCACAACATTCTTGAATTTCAAAGGCCACTTAAAAATGGTCTGGGCTCCTTCAATGACAACCGTGCTTCTGCCATTTTCTTTGACTGTCCTGTCTGTCACATGGGATGCTACCATTCATTTGATGAATGCCATCTTTTGAGTGAATGCCCTACTACCCATGGCTACCGTCATTCAATTTAACTTCGAAAAGTCTTACAGACATCACATCTCTTAAACTGTTCATACATTTTCAGGGGGGCACCCTGGCATTTTTCCACATCATAGCACACACCACAATTTTTGTTCATGTACTTTTTGTGTGTGGTTTTCAAATGTCTGCTCACTCATGGGGGCCATGTAATTGAGCCTGGTAGACTCGGGATCTAGTATAAAATTCAGACTCCTTGAATAGTTATTGAATTAATAAGGCATGGAAAGACCCTGGAAGTGCATTTTCCTTTTCTTACCTCCTTTAATTTAGTGATTGTTATAAGATTTTAGCAAATGAATAGAGAGACTAAACAGCCCAGAAAAAGCCCAGAGGCTCAAAGGCAGCAGATTTGAATCCAGTCCCTGAAAGGCAGTTTAGAGCAGACACCTGATGGTGACATGACATAAGGGAGCCAGAGGACACGCTCTGATTCTGTGAGGAGACTCTTAGAAAGGGGAACTGCCAAGCTGCTTCCCAGGAGAGGTTGTGAGGGGTCTGGGGGTGCCCAGCTAAGTCTGGGTGCAGAGCAGGTTTGTAGACACTGCTTGCCTGAAGGTCATTGCAAGCTTAAATGCTATGTGTCACTTGCAGGAGTCCCTGACTCTGATTACACATTCTTTCCTGTATTATCATCTCCTTTGATGACAGGGCAGGTTTAGACAGAGTTGTTCTGGTCCTTAACTGGTGACAGGAAAAAAGGAATGTGTCCAAATAGGATCCCACAAACAAGACATGAGCCTTTCTAAGGAATGTTGCTCCCATTACCCACATCTCAGTTGTGGTCTCACTGACAAATACATTATTAGTATTCCTTTTTATTTGGTCTCACTTTGTTGCCCAGACTGGGGTGCAGTGGCACAATACCGGGTCACCCTAGTCTCCAACTCCTGGGATCAGAAAATCCTTCCACCTCAGCTTCCCAGGCAGCTGGGACTACAGGTGCATGTCACTACATCCTGGTAATTTATTTTTGTAGACATGGAGGTCTTGCTATGTGGCCCAGGTCTGTCTTCAATTCCTGGCCTCAAGCAATCCTCTTGCCTCAGCCTCCCAGAGTGCTGGGATTACAAGTATGTGCCACTGTGCCCAGCCAGGTTGCATTTTATAAGATTAATTATTTAAAGAAAAGGTAATAATGTAACTACTAAGATTATATGGTGCCAATCCTTGCTCATATGTTGAACTTAAAGAGATCAAATGCAGCCCAAGAAAAATGACTTCTACTTGAGATACTTTCTGTGAGGACATTCAGTGTTTTTACAAACAGGAGTTGTATCAGACAGGATAGATTGTAATTACAAAAAGAAAATGTGCTGCAGTAATTATATGGAAAAATAGAATGTCTGTCATGTGTTCAGGGACTGTTGTAGTAGCGTATATTAAGACGTCTGATGTCTGTTCCTCGCCCACTTGACTTCCTTTATCACAGAGAGGCTGGTGTCCCTAAGAGCTGCCACCCAGCAGGTGGCCATGTCCCTGCCTCATGGTGATTTTGCTCTGCTGCATGGGGCAGGCTTCTGGGAAGGGCAGTGTGCCTTCATCTGGAGGGAGGCATCTAAGGAAATTGTCCATGAAAGGAACACACTGGAGTGCCGTCTGTCCCCAGAAAAGCATCCTGTAAGAATGGAGGCACAGACCAAGGGGCAAACATGAACTCTTTGCTGTTCCTGTCTGATGAGTCCATTGGCTTCATTTAGCAATGTTGGAGTACTGGCCTTCCAATGCAGCCCATGTTGGTGGTGGAGATGTGCTCAGAGCCATGGAAACATGCATCCCCTTTGTTCTCCTCCACCTCCGCCTTGGCCAAAGCCCTGATAATGCAGTCATCTGATGTTCAACAGCCTGAAACTGATGCCTTAAAGCTGCTGGCCTATCCTTCTCAATGTCTTTCAAACAAATGGAAAGCATGATTAAAAGAAAAGTAGAATATGGTGGCATTTTTCAAAATATTTACATCTTTCTAAAAGGTATCATATTATATCAGGGCTTTCCAGTCCAAAAACCAACTTGAAATTTTTGATTTATATGCTACTTATCATGGAGAAAGATTGAAGCAGAGGTCACAGATAGTAGGGACATGAGCAACTTAATGGCATTTGGTTCCTTTTTTTATCAATATTTTTATTATGATGTTGTGGGGTACAGTTAAGGGTTAGGTATACAATTACATTTCATTCAGGCACCCTGTTGTTAAGAGGTGTTTCCCCATCCCCAGACAGATATTTGCTACTGCTAATCCCATCTCCCTTCCCCATAGTTTCCCACTACCATCAGTCATTTTCTTATAGTATTACATTGGATGTTCAAGGTCTATTATATGAGTGAGAACATGTGATACTCGGATCTTTGTTTCTGTGAGAGGTCACTCAGTATTATAGACTCTAGTTCCGTCCAGGTTGCTGTGAAATTCATGATTTTGTTCTTTTTTATGGCTGCGTAGTATTCCATCGTGTATATGTACCACATTTTTAAAATCCAGTCCTCTTTTGATGGACAGCATGGTTGCTTCCAGGTTCTTGCTATTGTGAACAATGCTGCAATAAACATACGTGTGCAGGTACATATATATATATATTTTTGAGTTGGAGTCTCACTCGGTCGCCCAGACTGGAGTGCAGTGGCCCCTTCTGGCCACCGCAGCCTCGACCTGCTGGGCTCTGGCAATCCTTCTGTCTCAGCCTTCCAAGTAGACGGAATTACAGGCATGTTCTACCACACCTGGCTGATTTTTTGTTTTATTATAGAGATGAGGTCTTGCTGCCCAAGTGAGTCTCGAACCCGCGGGCTCAGGCAATCTATTCACCTCAGCCTCTCAAAGGCATGGGATTACAGGCTGAGCCACCGAGCCCGGCTAGGTATCTTTTTTATAGAGTGATTTGAGTTCTTCAGGATATATTCCCAGTAGGGGGGTTGCGGGGTCATATGGAGG
>NW_007218977.1:0-4250 GCF_000164805.1 Carlito syrichta | reverse complement strand
CCTGGTCCTCACTTCCCCTGGTTTAGGATTAGGCACCCATTCAATTGTTATGTGCCCCCCACCACACTTCCACACTGCCCATCCCTCCCTTGGGCTAATGTGATTAATGTTCAGGTGGGAGTACAAACTAGTCCACCCTCTATGGAAAATAGAATGGTGATTTCTAAAGGAACTAAAAATTGACCTTCCATATGATCCAGCAATCTCCCTTCTGAGAATATACCCAGAGGAACACAAATCTTCCTACAAAAAAGACACCTGCACATGCATATTTATTGCCACACTATTCATAATAGTCTTTAGTTTTTTAACATCTTTACTTTTATCTTGTTAGAATTCTACCTGGTTTATGCCAAGCAGAATTTTGGAAGTCCCCATGATGTCTGCCTACTGGAGTTATGCCCCAAGTGGACCCCTTCCTTTCAGTGTAGGTGGGACCTGTGATTTGCTTTCAGACAATACAAAATGGCAAACGTGATGGGATATTACTCCCTTGATTAGTTTACCACGTATGGCAGATGTAATTAAAAGTTCCATATCAGTAAATACAATTGAAGAAAAAACAACAGAATACAAATTTGGCTTTCTAACATGACTAACAAAAACCAGCAACTTCTAAGAAACAGTGATCGAGAAAAAAATTTTTTTAATCATACATTAATATCCAAAAGAGAAAAATAGGGCAAAACCATGAATGACAGACACAGAATTCAGAAGTTCGGAGAGGCCACCCTGAGCACTCTCACCCACAATCCAAGGTAAGCTACTAGATTATTCTCTTTTCTCAGAGCTATAGAGGGTGCCTAAAAATGTTCACACATTTTAAGAAAGGAAAAAACTGTATTAAAATTGTAATAATCTATACAGATAACAAAGATAAATGCAAGTCATATGTGACTTCTGCAATGGAATGACAAGAGGTGCTCACAGTGGTTCCCATCAGCGTCCAGATACTTCTGATGACAGCGAACCACTGCAGGACTGACTTGTCACTGTGAAAGGCCTCCTGAGTCTTCCATTGTGCACATCACACACAAGACCATGCATCTCAAATTTATCACAAATGAGTGCAGTTGTCAGGTGTGTTGGAGGTTCTGTAGCGTACTCATGTCTCCATTGACATTGTCCTTCCACAACATTCTTGAATTTCAAAGGCCACTTAAAAATGGTCTGGGCTCCTTCAATGACAACCGTGCTTCTGCCATTTTCTTTGACTGTCCTGTCTGTCACATGGGATGCTACCATTCATTTGATGAATGCCATCTTTTGAGTGAATGCCCTACTACCCATGGCTACCGTCATTCAATTTAACTTCGAAAAGTCTTACAGACATCACATCTCTTAAACTGTTCATACATTTTCAGGGGGGCACCCTGGCATTTTTCCACATCATAGCACACACCACAATTTTTGTTCATGTACTTTTTGTGTGTGGTTTTCAAATGTCTGCTCACTCATGGGGGCCATGTAATTGAGCCTGGTAGACTCGGGATCTAGTATAAAATTCAGACTCCTTGAATAGTTATTGAATTAATAAGGCATGGAAAGACCCTGGAAGTGCATTTTCCTTTTCTTACCTCCTTTAATTTAGTGATTGTTATAAGATTTTAGCAAATGAATAGAGAGACTAAACAGCCCAGAAAAAGCCCAGAGGCTCAAAGGCAGCAGATTTGAATCCAGTCCCTGAAAGGCAGTTTAGAGCAGACACCTGATGGTGACATGACATAAGGGAGCCAGAGGACACGCTCTGATTCTGTGAGGAGACTCTTAGAAAGGGGAACTGCCAAGCTGCTTCCCAGGAGAGGTTGTGAGGGGTCTGGGGGTGCCCAGCTAAGTCTGGGTGCAGAGCAGGTTTGTAGACACTGCTTGCCTGAAGGTCATTGCAAGCTTAAATGCTATGTGTCACTTGCAGGAGTCCCTGACTCTGATTACACATTCTTTCCTGTATTATCATCTCCTTTGATGACAGGGCAGGTTTAGACAGAGTTGTTCTGGTCCTTAACTGGTGACAGGAAAAAAGGAATGTGTCCAAATAGGATCCCACAAACAAGACATGAGCCTTTCTAAGGAATGTTGCTCCCATTACCCACATCTCAGTTGTGGTCTCACTGACAAATACATTATTAGTATTCCTTTTTATTTGGTCTCACTTTGTTGCCCAGACTGGGGTGCAGTGGCACAATACCGGGTCACCCTAGTCTCCAACTCCTGGGATCAGAAAATCCTTCCACCTCAGCTTCCCAGGCAGCTGGGACTACAGGTGCATGTCACTACATCCTGGTAATTTATTTTTGTAGACATGGAGGTCTTGCTATGTGGCCCAGGTCTGTCTTCAATTCCTGGCCTCAAGCAATCCTCTTGCCTCAGCCTCCCAGAGTGCTGGGATTACAAGTATGTGCCACTGTGCCCAGCCAGGTTGCATTTTATAAGATTAATTATTTAAAGAAAGGGTAATAATGTAACTACTAAGATTATATGGTGCCAATCCTTGATCATATGTTGAAACTAAAAGAGATCAAATGCAGCCCAAGAAAAAATGACTTCTACTGAGATACTTTCTGTGAGGACATTCAGTGTTTTACAAACAGGAGTTGTATCAGACAGGATAGATTGTAATTACAAAAAGAAAATGTGCTGCAGTAATTATATGGAAAAATAGAATGTCTGTCATGTGTTCAGGGACTGTTGTAGTAGCGTATATTAAGACGTCTGATGTCTGCTCCTCGCCCACTTGACTTCCTTTATCACAGAGAGGCTGGTGTCCCTAAGAGCTGCCACCCAGCAGGTGGCCATGTCCCTGCCTCATGGTGATTTTGCTCTGCTGCATGGGGCAGGCTTCTGGGAAGGGCAGTGTGCCTTCATCTGGAGGGAGGCATCTAAGGAAATTGTCCATGAAAGGAACACACTGGAGTGCCGTCTGTCCCCAGAAAAGCATCCTGTAAGAATGGAGGCACAGACCAAGGGGCAAACATGAACTCTTTGCTGTTCCTGTCTGATGAGTCCATTGGCTTCATTTAGCAATGTTGGAGTACTGGCCTTCCAATGCAGCCCATGTTGGTGGTGGAGATGTGCTCAGAGCCATGGAAACATGCATCCCCTTTGTTCTCCTCCACCTCCGCCTTGGCCAAAGCCCTGATAATGCAGTCATCTGATGTTCAACAGCCTGAAACTGATGCCTTAAAGCTGCTGGCCTATCCTTCTCAATGTCTTTCAAACAAATGGAAAGCATGATTAAAAGAAAAGTAGAATATGGTGGCATTTTTCAAAATATTTACATCTTTCTAAAAGGTATCATATTATATCAGGGCTTTCCAGTCCAAAAACCAACTTGAAATTTTTGATTTATATGCTACTTATCATGGAGAAAGATTGAAGCAGAGGTCACAGATAGTAGGGACATGAGCAACTTAATGGCATTTGGTTCCTTTTTTTATCAATATTTTTATTATGATGTTGTGGGGTACAGTTAAGGGTTAGGTATACAATTACATTTCATTCAGGCACCCTGTTGTTAAGAGGTGTTTCCCCATCCCCAGACAGATATTTGCTACTGCTAATCCCATCTCCCTTCCCCATAGTTTCCCACTACCATCAGTCATTTTCTTATAGTATTACATTGGATGTTCAAGGTCTATTATATGAGTGAGAACATGTGATACTCGGATCTTTGTTTCTGTGAGAGGTCACTCAGTATTATAGACTCTAGTTCCGTCCAGGTTGCTGTGAAATTCATGATTTTGTTCTTTTTTATGGCTGCGTAGTATTCCATCGTGTATATGTACCACATTTTTAAAATCCAGTCCTCTTTTGATGGACAGCATGGTTGCTTCCAGGTTCTTGCTATTGTGAACAATGCTGCAATAAACATACGTGTGCAGGTACATATATATATATATTTTTGAGTTGGAGTCTCACTCGGTCGCCCAGACTGGAGTGCAGTGGCCCCTTCTGGCCACCGCAGCCTCGACCTGCTGGGCTCTGGCAATCCTTCTGTCTCAGCCTTCCAAGTAGACGGAATTACAGGCATGTTCTACCACACCTGGCTGATTTTTTGTTTTATTATAGAGATGAGGTCTTGCTGCCCAAGTGAGTCTCGAACCCGCGGGCTCAGGCAATCTATTCACCTCAGCCTCTCAAAGGCATGGGATTACAGGCTGAGCCACCGAGCCCGGCTAGGTATCTTTTTTATAGAGTGATTTGAGTTCTTCAGGATATATTCCCAGTAGGGGGGTTGCGGGGTCATATGGAGG
>NW_007218976.1:0-783 GCF_000164805.1 Carlito syrichta | reverse complement strand
TTCCACACCCGGCTGATTTTTTGATTTATTGTAGAGATGAGGTCTCACTGCCCAGGCGGGTCTCGAACCCCCGGGCACAGGCAATCCACTCACCTCAGCCTCCCAAAGACGTGGGATTACAGGCTGAGTCACCGAGCCTGGCTTAATTTTTTTTTCTTTGAGTTGGTGTCTCACTCTGTCACCCAGACTGAAGTGCAATGGTCACTCTTGGCCACCGCAGTCTCGACCTGCTGGACTCCGGCGATCCTTCCGCCTCAGCCTTCCAAGTAGCTGGAACTACAGGCACGCACTACCACGCCTGGCTAATTTTTGATTTATTGTAGAGATGAGGTCTCGCCAAGTTGCCCAGGTGGGTCTCGAACCCACAGGCTCAGGCAATACACTCACCTCAGCCTCCCAAGGTGCAGGATTACAGGCTGAGTCACCGAGCTTGGCTACCAGAATTCTTTATAAATAGATTCAACATCACCATTAAATAATTTTGTGGCTTTTAAAGTAAATCAAACTTTTCTTTATTTATCTTCATGGAGTTCATAAGAAGAATAGCCAAGAATAAAATACAAATAAGGTCAAACAATATTTGTAATATGTTCTGTTTTTCTTTATATAATGCCATGAACATTATACACAAATTAACTCAAATTAACACAAACATTTTGATAGATAATTGACAAATGGTATTATCCCCTCAAAATGTTAAAACTTCACCCAACTATAACTTGCTAGTTATTTGTTGTTGCTTATGTTGTTTGTCTTTTAAAAAACTGACAGTCTTATTTTTTT
>NW_007218975.1:0-4342 GCF_000164805.1 Carlito syrichta | reverse complement strand
GCAATCCACTCACCTCAGCCTCCCAAAGACGTGGGATTACAGGCTGAGTCACCGAGCCTGGCTTAATTTTTTTTTCTTTGAGTTGGTGTCTCACTCTGTCACCCAGACTGAAGTGCAATGGTCACTCTTGGCCACCGCAGTCTCGACCTGCTGGACTCCGGCGATCCTTCCGCCTCAGCCTTCCAAGTAGCTGGAACTACAGGCACGCACTACCACGCCTGGCTAATTTTTGATTTATTGTAGAGATGAGGTCTCGCCAAGTTGCCCAGGTGGGTCTCGAACCCACAGGCTCAGGCAATACACTCACCTCAGCCTCCCAAGGCGCAGGATTACAGGCTGAGTCACCGAGCTTGGCTACCAGAATTCTTTATAAATAGATTCAACATCACCATTAAATAATTTTGTGGCTTTTAAAGTAAATCAAACTTTTCTTTATTTATCTTCATGGAGTTCATAAGAAGAATAGCCAAGAATAAAATACAAATAAGGTCAAACAATATTTGTAATATGTTCTGTTTTTCTTTATATAATGCCATGAACATTATACACAAATTAACTCAAATTAACACAAACATTTTGATAGATAATTGACAAATGGTATTATCCCCTCAAAATGTTAAAACTTCACCCAACTATAACTTGCTAGTTATTTGTTGTTGCTTATGTTGTTTGTCTTTTAAAAAACTGACAGTCTTATTTTTTTATTTTAAAGATGTGGGGCACAATTCAGAGTTAGGTATACAAACATTGATCATGCAGGTACCCTTGTTGATGAGGTGTGTCCGCTTCCCCTGGCAGTTTCCCTCAACTGCCAATCCCGCCCTTCCTCCCCTGGCAATTTCTCACTACTGCCAGTGCCTTTCTTATAGTATTATGATAATTGTTCAAGATCTTTTTATGAGGGAGAACATATGGTACTCTGTTCTTTGTTTCTTTTATAGATCACTGAATATTATAGTCTAAATCCACCCAAGTTGCTGCAAAGTTTGTAATCTTGTCCTTTATGTCTGTGTAATGTTCCATCCTGTATATGTACCACATTTTTTTCTATTAGCCCTCTGTTGATGGGCAGCACAGTTGGTTCCATATTTTTGCTATTGTAAATAATGCTGCAATAAACATGCATGTGCAGCTATCTGTTTCCTAGAGTGATTTGAGCTCCTGCAGGTATATTTCCTGTAGGGGGATTGTGGGGTCATATGAAAGGTTGATTTTCAGATCTTTTAGGAATTGCTAGTTTTCCACAGTCATTGTACTAGTTTACACTCCCATCAACAGTGTGGAAGTGTTCCCTTTTCCTTACATCCTCTCCAGCATCTGGAGTTTTTTGAGTCATTGATGATGGCCATCCTGACTGGAGTTAGGTGGTATCTCAGTGTGGTTTTAATTTGCATTTCTTTGATGACTAGTGAGGTTGAGCATGTTTTCATATATCTGTTGGCTGCTCTATGTCTTGAGAAGTGTCTATTCATATCTTTTGCCCACTTATAATGGGGCTGTTTTATTTTTGTTTTTCCTTTTCTGCACGTTTGAGTTCTTTGTAGATCCTAAATGCTAGATCTTTGCCAGATATACTGTTGGAAAATATTTTTTCCCAGTCTGTGGACTGACTACCCACTCTCTTAATGGTTTCTTTGACTTTACAGAAGTTCGTTGATGGAACAGGTCAGAGTGAGATAATTGTTTCATAGTGAAAGAAGTAGTTGTAGTCCAAGAACAACACAATGCTGAGAACCTCCTCTCTCCTAGATTCACTGCCATCATGAATACAATAAAGGTGATTTCTACCCTTCTGAAGGCCATACTCTACTTACAAATTGGCCTATATAATATTAGTTAGATAGGAGGAGCAAGTTCAAGAGATTTATCGTACCGCATGGGGACTATAGTTAATGATGGTATATCTTATTTTGAAAAATGCAAGGAAAATGAATATTATGCTTCTTTTTTGTAATTTTTATTATAAAGATGTGGGGTACATTTCAGGGTTAGGTATATAAACATTGATCGTGCAGGTACCCTTGTGGATGAGATGTGTCCCTCCCTCCCCTAGCAGTTTCCCTGAATTGCCAATCCAAATTCTTTCCTGACAGTTTCCCACTACTGCCAATCGCTTCTTATAGCATTATAATTTTTCAAGGTCCATTTATGAGTGAGAAAATGTGGTACTCTGTTCTTTGATTCTGTGATAAATCACTGAGTATAATTGGCTCCAAATTCATCCAAGTTGCTGCAAAGTTCATATATTTGTCCTTTATGGCTGCATAATATTCCATTGTGTATGTGCACCACATTTTTTTATCCAGTCTAGCTTGGATGGGCAACACAGTTGGTTCCATGCTTTTGCTATTGTGAACAGAGCTGCAACAAACATACATGTGCAGGTATCTTTTCTGTAAAATGATTTGAGTTCCTCTGGGTATATTCCCAATAGGGGAATTGCTGGGTTATATGGAGGGTCAATTGCTAGTTCTTTCAGGAATCACTACCCAAAGAGGCTGCACCAGTTTGCATTCCCACCAGCAGTGTAGAAGTGTTCCTTTTTCTCCACATCCTTGCCATCATCTGTTGTTCTTTGTTTTTAGTGATGGCCATTCTTCAGGGGTTAGGTGGTATCTCCATGTGGTTTTGATTTGCATTTCTCTGATGATGGGTGAGGCTGAGCACTTTTTCATGTGTCTGTTGGCTGTCCATATATCTTCTTTTGAGAATTATCTATTCATGTTTTTTGACAACATTTTAAAGGGGCTGTTTGTTTTTTTCCTTTCGGTGCATTTGAGTTCCTTGTAGATCCTAGATGTTAGGCCTTTGTCAGATAAACAACTGGCAAATATTTTTTTCCCATTCTGTGGACTGTCTCCCGGCTCTTTTGATGGTTTATTTTGCTTTGCAAAACCTTGTTAATTTGATGAGGTTCCACTAGTCTATTTTATTTCTTAAGGTATTGACCTTTAGGGTTCTGAATAGGAATTGGTTCCCAGTTCCAATTTTCATAAGGGTGTCTCCGGCTTTTTCTAAGATTCCCATAGTTTGAGGTTTTACATTCAGGTCTTTTATCCATTTAGAGTTAATTTTTGTGTATGGTGATAGGTAGGGGTCCTGTTTCAATCTTCTGCATGTGGACAGTCAATTTTCTCAGCACCATTTACTGAATAGGTTCTCCTCCTCCCAGTAGTTGTTGTTGGGGGCTTTGTCAAAGATGAGTTGGTGGAGGAATTGAGACTTTGCTTCCGGAATCTCTATCCTGTCCCATTGGTCTGTGTACCTGTTCTTGTATCAATACTAGGTTGTTTTTATTACTGCAACCTTATAGTAAAGTTTGAAGTCTGGAAGTGAGATACCTCCTGCTTTGTTTCTTTTGCTAAGGATTGTTTTGGCTATTCATGGCCATTTGCGTTTCCATATGAATTTCTGTATTGTCATTTCCAGGTCTGAGAAGAATGATGTTGGTAATGTAATTGGTTTTGCATTGAATCTGTAGATTGACTTTGGTAGGATGGACATCTTAACAATGTTGATTCTTCCTATCCATGAGCATGGAATATTTTTCCATTTGTTTGTGTCGTCTTGGATTGCTTTTAGCAGTGTTTTGTAATTTTCATTGCAAAGGTCTTTCACTTCTTTCATTAGGAAGATGCTGAAGTATTTCCCTTTTTTTGGTGATTATTGGGAATAGGATTGTGCTTTTTATTTGGATCTCTGCCTCTTGTTGTTGGTGTAAAGGAATGCAACTGTCTTCTTCACATTTATTTTGTACCCTGAGACTTTCCCAAAGTCCTTTATTGGTGCAAGCAGGTTTTTGACATATTCTCTTGGATTTTCAAGGTATAGGATTATATCATTAACAAAGAGGAATAACTTGACTTCCTCTTTTCCTATTTGAATATCCCTGTTTCCCTGCTCTTGTCTAATTGTCTGAGCTAGGACTTCTAACACAATATTGAACAAGAGGGGTGAAAGTGGGCAGCCTTGTCTTGTTCCAGTTTTCCAGGGAAATGATTCTAATTTCTGTTCATTTAGCAAGAAGTTAGCTGTGGGCTTGTCATAGATGACATTTGCAATTTTGAGGTATGTTCCTTCTATACCTAGGTGATTGAGGGTTTTTATCAAGAAGGGATGCTGGATTTTATCAAAAGCTTCTTCTGCATCTAATGAGATAATCATGTGGTTCCTGCCTTTGCAACTGTTGATGTATTTACTTACATTTATGGTCTTGTCAATGTTGAACCAGCCCTGCATCCTGGGAATAAAGCCTACTTGGTCATGGTGGATGATTATTGAGATGTGGTTTTGAATCCAATTTGCTAGAATCTTGTTGAAGAGTTTTGCATCTATGTTCACG
>NW_007218974.1:0-4953 GCF_000164805.1 Carlito syrichta | reverse complement strand
TGAGACTTTCCCAAAGTCCTTTATTGGTGCAAGCAGGTTTTTGACATATTCTCTTGGATTTTCAAGGTATAGGATTATATCATTAACAAAGAGGAATAACTTGACTTCCTCTTTTCCTATTTGAATATCCCTGTTTCCCTGCTCTTGTCTAATTGTCTGAGCTAGGACTTCTAACACAATATTGAACAAGAGGGGTGAAAGTGGGCAGCCTTGTCTTGTTCCAGTTTTCCAGGGAAATGATTCTAATTTCTGTTCATTTAGCAAGAAGTTAGCTGTGGGCTTGTCATAGATGACATTTGCAATTTTGAGGTATGTTCCTTCTATACCTAGGTGATTGAGGGTTTTTATCAAGAAGGGATGCTGGATTTTATCAAAAGCTTCTTCTGCATCTAATGAGATAATCATGTGGTTCCTGCCTTTGCAACTGTTGATGTATTTACTTACATTTATGGTCTTGTCAATGTTGAACCAGCCCTGCATCCTGGGAATAAAGCCTACTTGGTCATGGTGGATGATTATTGAGATGTGGTTTTGAATCCAATTTGCTAGAATCTTGTTGAAGAGTTTTGCATCTATGTTCACAAAGGATATTGGACTGTAGTTCTCTTTTTTGGTTCATTACCCGGTTTGGGTATCAGTGTAATTTTAGCTTCATAAAATGAGATTCTTTGCTAAAGTTGGGGTTTTGGTGGTTTTCTCTTTCTAGTTCCCTTAGGTGATTTGTTAGGCTCTCCACTTGTGATCATTCCATTTTCTTGATGTGTGCATGTAGAGATATAAACTCCCCTCCTAAAACTGATTTCATGGCATCCCAGAAGTTTTGGCAAAATGTTTCTTCATTTTCATTTGTTTCAAGGAATCTTTCTATTTCTGCTTTGATTTCAGTGTAGACCCAGTCGTTGTTCAGCATCATGGTGTTTAGTATCCCAGCCTCAACCTGCTAGGCTGCAGCGATCCTTCCACCTCAGCCTTCCAAGTAGCTGGAACTACAGGCACACGCTACCACGCCTGGATAATTTTTGGTTTATTGTATAGAAGGGGTCTTGCCAAGTTGCCCAGGTGGCTCTTGAACCCACGGGCTCAGATAATCCACTCACCTCAGCCTCCCAAAGCATGGGATTACAGGCTGAACCACCGAGCCCAGCTCAATATTTATTTTTATTCCACTGTGGTCTGAGAAGGTGCACAGCAAGATTCAACCTTATGGAATTTTTTTATGCTTGATTTATGGCCAAGGATGTGATCAATCTTGGACTATGTTCCATATGGTGATGAGTAGAATGTATATTCTGTGGTTGTTGGGTGGAATAATCTGTAGGTATCCACTAAGTCCATTTGATCAAGTGTCAAGTTTAGGTTCTGGATCCCCTTGTTGATTTTTGCCTTGATGATCTATCTAGGGCTGTCAGTGGGGTATTTAAGTCCCCTGCTATGATAGTGTTAGAGTCAATATCTTTTTTCAGTTTATTTAGTAGCTGTTTTTACAAATACTGGTGCTCCTGTGTTGGGTGCATATATGTTTAGGATGGATATTTTTTATTGATGGATTGAAACTTTTATCATTATGTCATGTCCTTTTGCATATTTTTAAAGTTTTGATAGTTTAAATGTTGTTTTGTCTAATATTAAGATTGCAACTCCTGCCATTTTTTGTAATTCATTTGCCTGGAAACTCATTTTCCACTTGTTAGCTATTTGAAGAGCACATTCTTTATTTTCCTTCCATATTTTGAACAGGAAAGGACATTTCAATATCTCTTACCTGCAAAGTTATACCAGTTACTTAGGGAAAATTATAAAGAAAACAAAGGACTTCCTACTAAGAAACATGAGGTCTTGTTAGATAACAGACACTCTTGAACCAGACAGTGCGATGTTCACCAAACTCTTCTCTCAATTGTAAGTGATAACACTTATGCATTACACAGACCACAGAGGAGAGGTCCTTCTCAGTTCAGAGCATGCAATGTATCAGACACGATTGTGTGACTTCTGGGGACATCTTATCATGGTAGGATCAGGCAGGTGATGTGTAATATCACAGGCAGACACATTTAAAAACCTGTTTCTGTGAACATATTCAGGTAACACTAATACACTAACCATGATAGCATTTCAGTGTGCAAAACAGCCCTGTCACACAGGAGCATGGTGAATTAATACATTTGTTTCTAAAAACTTAAGTCAGATATGAACAAAAAAATCAAATATCAGAATTTAGTTCTTTTATCCCCAGTCTGATGTTGGCTAAATCCCCAACATATTTCCGAAGGAATCAGATTTGTATAATGGTCTAGTGACTGAAATGAGATAATGACATCATAGCAGACTTAATATTCTGGAATTAACAACAACTCTCAGTTATATTTTATCAGGCATTTTCATTTCCAGTATGCTTTTTAAAGAAAGGGAGCACAATTATACAAAATATCTCACATACTCACATACTAAAGCCTCATGATATGGCATTAATGGGTAAGTCAATCAATACATAAAATTACAATAATAATTTGAATTACTATGCAATAACAGTGCTATGCAGTGTTTTGTAACTAATGTGACTTTCCAATAATAGCAGTCACTGAGCAAACTATGCTTCATAATTTCCGTATGCACTGATATATTAGTGATATGTTTCCTTTTCAAAGATGTCTAGGAAACAATTTCACATAAAACTACAGAAAAGAAATTACCTTATGAACTTGCAAAATTTGACACATAATTCATTTATCTATATTGCTGAGCTGAGAGGATTTCTTCCTTTTAAGTATAATTCAACAAGGTGCTCTGTGTCCTAAATCTGATTACTCAGTAACCTTTCAAAAGTAATACATGAGGTTCTGTATTTCATTTATGGTTTGAATTTATGGTTTAAATACATTGACCCTGCTCATTAGCCCAGACACATAGCAAATTTTTTTTTTTAAAAAAATATAGCGCCATGATCAAAAGCTAAATGAAGCATAAATACAAGGTAATAAATCTTTACTTGAAATGGCCATCTTTGCAGTCCACAGCCCTGAAAAGAAGCAAGAGGAGCTCACAGTCAAAGCCCATGGGATAACAGACCACAATGTCACCTTGCTGGAACTCCAGGCAGACCCATTGTGTGACATGGTGATGAAGGTAGAGGCTTTGAAGGTGCGAGTCCAAGACTGAATATCACTGAAGACAGAAGTAGTGGGCTAGCACCAAAAGATGGAGAGGCCCTGTGATCTGAGTGGAAACAACAGTAGAGACTTTAAACAGACTGGTGAGAGCAGAAAGGAAAATACAGTCACACAGCAAAGCTTAAACGCTGAAACTTCAAACCATATGAGGAAACCTTCATCTTAAAAAAAATCAACTCTACAAAAAAAGAGGGTTAACATCCAACTAAATAAAAATAGTCAATTTGATAATGTCTGGAAAGCATACTTAAGATTCTCAAAGAAATAAAATTATTTACTGATAATTTTTTCTTTAAAGAACAAGAAATTATAAAATCAAAACCAGAATTATAGGACAATAGATTTCCTGTCCCACAACTAAAGAATGAAAACATAGATGAAACATACATGTCTCTCAGGTGACAGCTATCCATGAGTGGAGAAAGACAAAAGGATGAATCATAGGACTGCCCCTTTCACTGCCTGAAGTGTTTCCAGGTCACAGCAGGGAAGGGGAGTCAGTGCAGAGGGGCAGTTTATCTTTGAGCTGGGGAGGCAGGGTTGAGAGGCCAGGGAGAAAAGGCAGCTGCAGTTTTCAGAGAAAGATACCCTAAAGGTGAGAGCTGCTGCCCAAGGATAGTGCTCCAGAGATGGTGGATCTCACCTTCCCTTCCCTTGCCCCACCCCTACTGGGTCTGTAGAGAAATACTTGTAAGTGAATATGTGGGAGGAAGCTGCCTTGAGACTCATGAAATCATCACTTGAAGGCAGCAAAAGGAACAGTCCTGGAGTTCATGCAGGGCTGGGAACAGCTAACATTCCCACCTGCCAGGTGGGAGACATCAATCCTCATTGGTTCCAGGTAGAAGACCGGGATGCATTGACTCAGAAGTGGTTCAAGATCGACACGAGAACAGATGCTGCCCTGATCCACCCTAGAAATGCTTCACGGGAAACTTTGAAAGTGTCCTGCTGACTGTGTACCTGGGCAAAGTTCAAGAAAACTATGTTTCACCTGTGCACAAAGGTCAACAAAAGTGTGACCATATTAGGGAGAGACATTATGACTGCACTATTCACCATAGCAAAATCATGGAAATCATGGAATCAAACCTATTGCCCATCAAAAGTGGACTGGTAAAGAAAATGTGGTACATACATGATGGAGTACTACACAGTCATACAGAATGACAAAATCCTGGACTTCGCAGCAAACTGGATGCAGTTGGAGACCATCATTCTAAGTGAACTATCACAGAAACAAAGATCTGAACACCACATGTTCTCACTCATAAGTGAGAATTGAACATTAGTCATGTTAGCATAAGGGAGGGAATGGCAGTCACTGGGCACTTCTAGGGGGGAGGAAGGGAGGAGTGTGGGATCATGTGACAACACAAGGGGTACCTGGTTCATGACGGGGGGTGAATGAGTGCCAGTTAGAGGTCCAACCTTCACTGATGTATTAACCCTCATTTGTACTCCACATTCCTATTATAAAATTTTTTAAAGATGGAAAGATAGAAAAAAATAAATTAATCTTCCAGAGGTAAGTATACCATCTGAATTTTTTAAACTTTTAATTTTTTTTATTTTAAAGATTTAGGGTGCAATTCAGGGTTAGTTGTACAAATGTTCATTATGCAGGTACCCTTGTTGATGAGGTGTGCTCCCCTTACCCAGGCAGATTCCACTACTGCCATTTCTGCTTCTCCTCCACCCTCCTGGTAGTTTCCCACTACTGCCAACCTTATAGTATTATAATTATTCATGGTACACGTATAAGTGACAACATGTGATACTC
>NW_007218973.1:0-4562 GCF_000164805.1 Carlito syrichta | reverse complement strand
TTAAGCATATCACATTTTGGGATATGTAACTAAAGCAGTGTTAGAGGGAAAGTTATGGTACTAAATGCCTACATTAAAAAAAGAAGAAAATCCTTGGGAAACTAGAAAAAAAAATTAGACCAAAAGTCAAAAAGATAAGATCCAAAGTAATAAAATCATATACTAAAAAGAAGACATCACAACAGATACCACAGAAATACAAAGGTTTATTAAAGATGGCTATGAATAACTACATGCCAATAATTTCAGAAACCTAGGGGAAAAATCGACAAATTTCTGGACACATACAACCTAACCTATGAAAATTGAGCCAAGAAGAAGTAGATAACCTAAGCAGCCCAATTATATGCAACAAGATCGAATCAGTAATAAAATGTCTCCCAACAAAGAAAAATCCAGGAACAGATGACTTCGGCTTCACCACTGAATTCTAACAAAACTTTAAATAAGAATTAACATCAATTTATCTCTAACTATTCCAAAAAATTAAAGTAAAGGAAATTCTTCATAACTCATTCTATGATGGCAGCATAATCCTGATACCAAAATCAGAGAGGGGAAACAGAAAACTATAGGCTGATATCGCTGATGAACTTAGATGTAACATCCTCAACAAAATGATAGCAAACGAAATCCAATAACACCTTAAAAAGATAATACACCTTAGACCAGGCACAGTGGTTCATACTCATAATCCCAACACATTGGGAAGCCCAGGCAGGAGGATTCCTTGAAGCCAGATGTTGAAGACCAGCCTAAGCAACATAGTGAGAACTTATTTCTATAGAAATTTGTTTTTAAAAAGTATCTGGAGCCGGGCTCGGTGGCTCAGCCTGTAATCCAGCACCTTTGGGAGGCTGAGGTGAGTGGATTGCCTGAGCCTGTGGGTTCGAGACCCACCTGGGCAGCAAGACATCATCTCTACAGTAAATCAAAAAATCAGCCGGGCGTGGTAGCGCATGCCTGTAATTCCGGCTACTCAGAAGGCTGAGGTGGAGGGATCGCCAGAGCCCAGCAGGTCGAGGCTTCGGTGGCCGGGAGCAGCCACTGCACTCCAGTCTGGGCGACAGAGTGAGACTCCAACTCAAAAAAAAAAAAAGTATCTGGGCCTGGTGATGCATGCCTGTAGTCCCAGCTACTTAGAAGACTGAGTCAGAAAGATCTTTTGAGCCCAGTAGTTTGAGGTTATAGAAAGCTATGATATGAAATACCACTGCACTCCAGCCTAAGTGACAGAGTGAGACCTTGCCTTTTAAAAAATACACCATGATCGGGTGGGATTTATCTTAGGAATGCTAGTGTGGTTTAACATACACAAATCAATAAACAGAATACACCAATACACATTGTCCCTCAATAGACATCAATGGAATAAAGGACAAAAATGGTATGATCAACTCAATAGATGCAAAAACAAGCATTTGATAAATTCAATATCCTTTTATTGTAAACCAAAAGGCATAGAAGAAATAAAAGAGCAAAAATCAGCAAAATAAAAAACATAAAACAATAGGAAATCAGTGAAACCCAAGCTAATTATTTCAGAAAAACAATAAAAACTGATAAACCTTCACTGAGATGTAACATTTTAAAATGAGAGAGTATTCCTGGGCATATAGCCAGAGAAAAATAAATTGCTCTACCAAAAAGACACCTACACATTGCCTCACTTATTCACCATAGCAAAAACATGGAACCAACCCAGATACCCATAAAAAGTGGACTGAATAAAGAAAATGTGATACATATACACCATGGAACATTTTGCAGCCATAAAGAAGAACAAAATCAATGCCTTTGCAGCAACATGGATGCAACTGGAGACTGTCATATCACATAAACTATCACAGAAAAAAAGAACTGAAAACTGCATGTTCTCACTCATAAGTGGTCTCTGAACACCAGTCACATTAGCACAAGTGTAGGATCAACAATTGTGGAGCACAGGTAGGGCAAGCAGAGATGCAAGGGGCATGGGAGTCTGTGGTAACACAGGGGGTACTGGTTCACTACTGGGGCAGAGTCAGATAGAAGCCCTAACTTCACCTGAATGCAGCCTACTTATGTTGCAAGCCCTCATTTGTACCCCACAACTCTAAACTAAACATAAAGTAAATATATTTTAAAAAGTTAAAAAGAGAGGACACAAATTACCAATACCAGAAACAGTAGTGGGGACACCATTAGGTATCCCACAGACATTCAAAAAGTGGTAAAGAAATATTATGAATAACTTTCTGCCAGCAACTATAAATATTCTACATACTGTTTGACATAATTCTGAATATAATCAAGTATCTTCAATGATTAAATTAGTCTCTGGCATTCCAATATTATGTTCAAGTTGTAAGTAGTTAATTACATACATAATTGAAGTGCCCTCAGAGGATTATTGAGAACTCACTGCAATTTTGATTTATATTTGGGCCCCACCAATTCCACCCTTATATTGTTATTGGACTTTCTATACATGTCTTTCATAGCGTCTTATATACGAGGTCCAACAATTAGGTCTGAGAACTCATTCTAGAAAAAAGGCTATACATTTCATTGTTGAATATCACTATGGTCACCTTCAAAGTGCTCCCCTTGGGAAGCTATACACCAACTCCAGTGCCTAATCCACCCATCAAAGCAATTTTGGAACTCTGTTTGGAATGGCTATCAGAGCTGTTGTCATTATTTGTTGAAGTCTAACCATTAAGTCATGAACCTGCCACCATGCACTTATGTTGGCAACACTGTACAAATAACTGTATTGGAACACTCTCCCTACTCACCTGATTTGGTCCACAATTACTCTTTTCTTACCCAAAGATAAAGAAAATATTGAAAGGAAGATATTTGGTGACATTCAGGACATCAAGGGAACTATGATGACGACTCTGATGACCATTCCAGGAAGAGTTCCAAACTGCTTTGATTTGAGAGTTGGACTAGGCACTGGCATCAGTGCATAGCTTCCTAAGAAGAGGACTTCAAGGGTGACTGCCATGATAAACAGCATTGATGTATGGAGCACTTTTCCTAGGATGGTTCATGAACTTAATTGTCAGACCTCATACAACACACACTTTTGAGAAAATGCACCATGTCCTGCAACTCTGACCTACACCCTAAGGTGAAATACAATGTTGAGTAATACAACATTTACATCAAATAAATACCTTCACAATTCAATTGAGTTGACTGAAAAAATAAAGGTGCTCTTTCTACCTCGCTGTCACTCTCTAAATGGAATGAGATTTTTCTGCAAGGTCATCAGTAGCTATTTATGAAAACTGAAAAATCATTCACAATCTGTATACCTTTGTTTTCTTATCTAGAAAATGGAAACAGTGCCACTGTACTTTAAAATAAGCATTACATTTGTGTTTTTTAAATATACCGGTTGATTGTTTAAAGGTATTTTTTTAAATGCGGGTTGGCAAGTGCAGTTTTATACAAGATTTTTTGTTAAGTAGGATGGTGAATGTGTGCATTATTGTGCTGTGAATATAGTTACAGAACCGGTTCTGGCTGGTCATTTAGTCAGTTAAAGGAGCTTTACCACATGAGCCACAGAATACCCAGAGAGCAGAGACTGAAACTACCAAGGGCCTTTGGTCTCCCAAAAGCCTCAGTGTTGATTCAGCACTCAAAATCATTGTCCTTGCCATCTTCTCTTCTTCCCTCCTGGTAACTAGACCACTATGAGACAATGTCCCAAGGCCTATGGCTGGGGAGTGTTCAATGCTGGCATGTGTGTCCTTTTCACCAGGAAAGCAAAAACTTGCCCAGAAACTCCAACCCCTGCCCGAGCAGATTTTGGCTTACATCTCACTGACCAGAATGATGTCTCCTGGGTACCCCTGGCTGCAAGATGGGCTGGGTGTTAGGTCAAAATCTCGGTGGGACTACCAAAATGTTAGGTCATAATCCCAGCGGGGTTCCAAAATGGTAGGTCAGACCAGAGGGGTTCTGTGATCCGGTGCTGCATGATAGATGCAAAGAATTGCACAGAAGTTAGATGGGAAAATATAGTTCATTTAGAAAGTAAATTAGAGAGAAAGAGAGAGAGGAGATTAATCCCCTCAAGGTAGGGGAGGGGGCCAAAGCTTAGGAAAACATATCGGCCATAGCACAAAGAGCCACATGGCCAGACCAGAGCTTAGTCAGACCATGGCCAATGGCGGCTTGAGGATAAATGTTTTTAAACCTTCCTTTTGATGGGTGATTGGATGGTGGTCTGTTTCACATCATCATAAAGGGGACAGGTAGGCATAGGCACTGATGTCAAGTGATGGATGACAGGCAGATGAGTGGACTAATGACATGACTGCTGCCAAGGTAATGGGGTCTGTCTGTGTCACCGAGGTCATGAAGGTTTGGTTAGGTTAGCTTCCTTCAGGTAGATACTTGGAATAGAAAAAGCAAATTCATATAAAACAAGCTGGGGTGGGGTTGCAAAACACTTACCAGCAGCTACCTCTGAGAAACCAGTTCTATCCTTGGCTAATGATTAGAAGGTAAGTTAACTGCTAGAGAAACATGACAAACTAAGCAATGTTAAAATGGCTGTG
>NW_007218972.1:0-4474 GCF_000164805.1 Carlito syrichta | reverse complement strand
AATCCTTGGGAAACTAGAAAAAAAATTAGACCAAAAGTCAAAAAGATAAGATCCAAAGTAATAAAAATCATATACTAAAAAGAAGACATCACAACAGATACCACAGAAATACAAAGGTTTATTAAAGATGGCTATGAACAACTACATGCCAATAATTTCAGAAACCTAGGGGAAAAATCGACAAATTTCTGGACACATACAACCTAACCTATGAAAATTGAGCCAAGAAGAAGTAGATAACCTAAGTAGCCCAATTATAAGCAACAAAATCGAATCAGTAATAAAATGTCTCCCAACAAAGAAAAGTCCAGGAACAGATGACTTCGGCTTCACCACTGAATTCTAACAAAACTTTAAATAAGAATTAACATCAATTTATCTCTAACTATTCCAAAAAATTAAAGTAAAGGAAATTCTTCATAACTCATTCTATGATGACAGCATAATCCTGATACCAAAATCAGAGAGGGGAAACAGAAAACTATAGGCTGATATCGCTGATGAACTTAGATGTAACATCCTCAACAAAATGATAGCAAACGAAATCCAATAACACCTTAAAAAGATAATACACCTTAGACCAGGCACAGTGGTTCATACTCATAATCCCAACACATTGGGAAGCCCAGGCAGGAGGATTCCTTGAAGCCAGATGTTGAAGACCAGCCTAAGCAACATAGTGAGAACTTATTTCTATAGAAATTTGTTTTTAAAAAGTATCTGGAGCCGGGCTCGGTGGCTCAGCCTGTAATCCAGCACCTTTGGGAGGCTGAGGTGAGTGGATTGCCTGAGCCTGTGGGTTCGAGACCCACCTGGGCAGCAAGACATCATCTCTACAGTAAATCAAAAAATCAGCCGGGCGTGGTAGCGCATGCCTGTAATTCCGGCTACTCAGAAGGCTGAGGTGGAGGGATCGCCAGAGCCCAGCAGGTCGAGGCTTCGGTGGCCGGGAGCAGCCACTGCACTCCAGTCTGGGCGACAGAGTGAGACTCCAACTCAAAAAAAAAAAAAGTATCTGGGCCTGGTGATGCATGCCTGTAGTCCCAGCTACTTAGAAGACTGAGTCAGAAAGATCTTTTGAGCCCAGTAGTTTGAGGTTATAGAAAGCTATGATATGAAATACCACTGCACTCCAGCCTAAGTGACAGAGTGAGACCTTGCCTTTTAAAAAATACACCATGATCGGGTGGGATTTATCTTAGGAATGCTAGTGTGGTTTAACATACACAAATCAATAAACAGAATACACCAATACACATTGTCCCTCAATAGACATCAATGGAATAAAGGACAAAAATGGTATGATCAACTCAATAGATGCAAAAACAAGCATTTGATAAATTCAATATCCTTTTATTGTAAACCAAAAGGCATAGAAGAAATAAAAGAGCAAAAATCAGCAAAATAAAAAACATAAAACAATAGGAAATCAGTGAAACCCAAGCTAATTATTTCAGAAAAACAATAAAAACTGATAAACCTTCACTGAGATGTAACATTTTAAAATGAGAGAGTATTCCTGGGCATATAGCCAGAGAAAAATAAATTGCTCTACCAAAAAGACACCTACACATTGCCTCACTTATTCACCATAGCAAAAACATGGAACCAACCCAGATACCCATAAAAAGTGGACTGAATAAAGAAAATGTGATACATATACACCATGGAACATTTTGCAGCCATAAAGAAGAACAAAATCAATGCCTTTGCAGCAACATGGATGCAACTGGAGACTGTCATATCACATAAACTATCACAGAAAAAAAGAACTGAAAACTGCATGTTCTCACTCATAAGTGGTCTCTGAACACCAGTCACATTAGCACAAGTGTAGGATCAACAATTGTGGAGCACAGGTAGGGCAAGCAGAGATGCAAGGGGCATGGGAGTCTGTGGTAACACAGGGGGTACTGGTTCACTACTGGGGCAGAGTCAGATAGAAGCCCTAACTTCACCTGAATGCAGCCTACTTATGTTGCAAGCCCTCATTTGTACCCCACAACTCTAAACTAAACATAAAGTAAATATATTTTAAAAAGTTAAAAAGAGAGGACACAAATTACCAATACCAGAAACAGTAGTGGGGACACCATTAGGTATCCCACAGACATTCAAAAAGTGGTAAAGAAATATTATGAATAACTTTCTGCCAGCAACTATAAATATTCTACATACTGTTTGACATAATTCTGAATATAATCAAGTATCTTCAATGATTAAATTAGTCTCTGGCATTCCAATATTATGTTCAAGTTGTAAGTAGTTAATTACATACATAATTGAAGTGCCCTCAGAGGATTATTGAGAACTCACTGCAATTTTGATTTATATTTGGGCCCCACCAATTCCACCCTTATATTGTTATTGGACTTTCTATACATGTCTTTCATAGCGTCTTATATACGAGGTCCAACAATTAGGTCTGAGAACTCATTCTAGAAAAAAGGCTATACATTTCATTGTTGAATATCACTATGGTCACCTTCAAAGTGCTCCCCTTGGGAAGCTATACACCAACTCCAGTGCCTAATCCACCCATCAAAGCAATTTTGGAACTCTGTTTGGAATGGCTATCAGAGCTGTTGTCATTATTTGTTGAAGTCTAACCATTAAGTCATGAACCTGCCACCATGCACTTATGTTGGCAACACTGTACAAATAACTGTATTGGAACACTCTCCCTACTCACCTGATTTGGTCCACAATTACTCTTTTCTTACCCAAAGATAAAGAAAATATTGAAAGGAAGATATTTGGTGACATTCAGGACATCAAGGGAACTATGATGACGACTCTGATGACCATTCCAGGAAGAGTTCCAAACTGCTTTGATTTGAGAGTTGGACTAGGCACTGGCATCAGTGCATAGCTTCCTAAGAAGAGGACTTCAAGGGTGACTGCCATGATAAACAGCATTGATGTATGGAGCACTTTTCCTAGGATGGTTCATGAACTTAATTGTCAGACCTCATACAACACACACTTTTGAGAAAATGCACCATGTCCTGCAACTCTGACCTACACCCTAAGGTGAAATACAATGTTGAGTAATACAACATTTACATCAAATAAATACCTTCACAATTCAATTGAGTTGACTGAAAAAATAAAGGTGCTCTTTCTACCTCGCTGTCACTCTCTAAATGGAATGAGATTTTTCTGCAAGGTCATCAGTAGCTATTTATGAAAACTGAAAAATCATTCACAATCTGTATACCTTTGTTTTCTTATCTAGAAAATGGAAACAGTGCCACTGTACTTTAAAATAAGCATTACATTTGTGTTTTTTAAATATACCGGTTGATTGTTTAAAGGTATTTTTTTAAATGCGGGTTGGCAAGTGCAGTTTTATACAAGATTTTTTGTTAAGTAGGATGGTGAATGTGTGCATTATTGTGCTGTGAATATAGTTACAGAACCGGTTCTGGCTGGTCATTTAGTCAGTTAAAGGAGCTTTACCACATGAGCCACAGAATACCCAGAGAGCAGAGACTGAAACTACCAAGGGCCTTTGGTCTCCCAAAAGCCTCAGTGTTGATTCAGCACTCAAAATCATTGTCCTTGCCATCTTCTCTTCTTCCCTCCTGGTAACTAGACCACTATGAGACAATGTCCCAAGGCCTATGGCTGGGGAGTGTTCAATGCTGGCATGTGTGTCCTTTTCACCAGGAAAGCAAAAACTTGCCCAGAAACTCCAACCCCTGCCCGAGCAGATTTTGGCTTACATCTCACTGACCAGAATGATGTCTCCTGGGTACCCCTGGCTGCAAGATGGGCTGGGTGTTAGGTCAAAATCTCGGTGGGACTACCAAAATGTTAGGTCATAATCCCAGCGGGGTTCCAAAATGGTAGGTCAGACCAGAGGGGTTCTGTGATCCGGTGCTGCATGATAGATGCAAAGAATTGCACAGAAGTTAGATGGGAAAATATAGTTCATTTAGAAAGTAAATTAGAGAGAAAGAGAGAGAGGAGATTAATCCCCTCAAGGTAGGGGAGGGGGCCAAAGCTTAGGAAAACATATCGGCCATAGCACAAAGAGCCACATGGCCAGACCAGAGCTTAGTCAGACCATGGCCAATGGCGGCTTGAGGATAAATGTTTTTAAACCTTCCTTTTGATGGGTGATTGGATGGTGGTCTGTTTCACATCATCATAAAGGGGACAGGTAGGCATAGGCACTGATGTCAAGTGATGGATGACAGGCAGATGAGTGGACTAATGACATGACTGCTGCCAAGGTAATGGGGTCTGTCTGTGTCACCGAGGTCATGAAGGTTTGGTTAGGTTAGCTTCCTTCAGGTAGATACTTGGAATAGAAAAAGCAAATTCATATAAAACAAGCTGGGGTGGGGTTGCAAAACACTTACCAGCAGCTACCTCTGAGAAACCAGTTCTATCCTTGGCTAATGATTAGAAGGTAAGTTAACTGCTAGAGAAACATGACAAACTAAGCAATGTTAAAATGGCTGTG
>NW_007218971.1:0-755 GCF_000164805.1 Carlito syrichta | reverse complement strand
CTGAATTCTGTGCATTTCTGTAACTTAAAGGGCCTAGAAATGGCAGCATGATGGAAACTGTGGAGTTACTTGACACCATTTGCTAACCACTTGCTGGGCTCTACCCAAGAACTCCATGGTTGTAGGGCTCTGTCCTCTGCACCTTCCAGCTGCCTTTACCACTTCAGTCTATTCTGTACTGAGGTCTCACTACAGAGTTGCAGATAGGTACCATTCATCCTAAAACGTCCTAGGAGCCATAGAGAAAGATGGCTCATTCAAATACCACTGCTAATCATAAAAGTGGTGTCTAGTTTTGGAGACATCTTCTAGAAAAAAATTGACATTAATAATGAGTTTTGTTCAGGGTTGGTTACTCAACCTGTAATCCCAGCACTTTGGGAGGCTTAGGCAAGTGAATTGCCTGAGCCTGTAGGTTCGAGACCCACCTGGGCAACTTGGTGAGGCCTCGTCTCTACAATAAATAAATAAAAAAATTAGCCAGGTGTGGTAGCACACACCTGTAATTCCAGCTACTTGGAAGGCAGAGACAGAACGATCACTGGAGTCCAGCATGTCGAGGCTGCAGTGACCGGGAGCATGCCAGTGCACTCCAGTCTGGGCAACAGAGTGAGGATCCAACTAAAAAAAAATAAAAAAGATCAGAAAAAAGAATGAATCCTATTTTCCTTTTTTGGTTATACTTTCCTGCATAAAGAATGTATATTATGCAGGATTCTTTCCATGCATGATTTATATAATGATATTTTTTAGTA
>NW_007218970.1:0-4653 GCF_000164805.1 Carlito syrichta | reverse complement strand
CCTTGTGTAACTCCCTCCCCCTTCAGTGTGGGTGGAATCTGTGAATTTGATGAGATATAACTCCCATGAGTATGTATTTATATGGCCAGAAGATAATTTAGGTAGCCTAAATTAGTCATATGAGCCCCTTATACTGGGGGTGCCAAAAAATGTATACATGTTCTAAGGATGACACTTACTCAAAAGATGGCATTCATCCCATGAATGCCAGTGTCACCATGCAATAGGCAGGACAAAAAAATGGCAGAAGCATGCTTGTGTGAATGTCATCGTCTACATTTCTACCATAACTCAATTCAACTTCAAAAATAATATATAGATAACATCTCTTAAAACGTGTATACTTTTTTTTGGCACTCCCTATAAATGGGGAGTTTAACCTGGCTAGTAGCAGAAGCAGAAGTCAGAGAAATTTGAAGAGCAAGAAAAACTCACTGCCCTGTTTTAGGATGATGGAGGTGTTATGTAACAAAAGTGAGAACATTTAGAAAAGGAGACTGGCAGCAAGGACCTGAGCCTTAGTCCTACACCTGCAAGAAACTGACTCCTGCCTACCCCTGAATAAGCTGGGAAGCAGATTCTTACCCTGAGCTTCCAGGTGAAAGCCCCGCCTGGCCAACACCCAGAAGGCCATGAGCACAAATCCCCACCAGACCCACTGGGGAGGACTTCGGGGCTATGGAACTGTGAGCAGACAAATGGGTATTGTTTCAAGCAGCTAAGTTTGTCATAACTTGTCACACACAAATAGAAAACTAAATAAAACCATCACATACCTCCAAGTGTGTTGTAAAAGATCGCACCAAAAAATCTTGATGTATCCTTTATTTCATATAATTTCATAGCCATTAGAATTGTGATTGTGTTTTTTTAAATACAAAATATGTATGAAGGCTTTTATAAACTTTAATGTTTCAAGACAAATTCCCATTCAAACTTTTCTTCACTGCTTATGATAACAGCTGGGTTCCCATTTTAAGTAGATTGACTCCAAGTAACCTTTGGTGTTTCTCAGACCAGAACAGCAGCAGCAGTTGTTCGTCAAGGAAGGAGGAGCCACAGGGTAAGATGCAGAGCCAGCCTCACTCTGGGGGCCAGAAGAAAAACCCAGTGCTTTTCAGTACTTTTCTCCCCTCTGGTCACTTGCACAGCTGCCCTAAGCTTGGGTTCAGGGGAGGGATGAAATGACACGTCATTTAAGACTCCAAGTTCCTGACTGTGCTAAATCCTAATCCTGACTCAGATAAAGAAACATTTTATTGCCATTGTCTTTGTCTTTGTCCTAGTTCATCAAAGAATAAGAGAAAAATTTTCCTTAATTCTTACTCAGCTTCCATTTAGACATTAGTCACCTAGGAAACTGAAAGATAGTTTTAAAATGAAATCTATGGAGATTAAACAATTTCACCAGCTCAGTTTATCATTAATCTAGGCATCTAAGCAGTCACCTTCCACCACCTCACATAAAAAATAGAATTGGTCACCTAGTAGCCAGTTAACATCTCTTTTAATAACCCCAGTTACAAAGCATATTATTAGAATATCACAGAAATTTTGGGTCTTCAAAAATATTCTACATGATTGCCAGACTGACTTCTGGTAGATGATAAATTGTGAGTTTCGCTGCCCTAAATGTATTTTAGGTCCCTGGCAACAACTTGCTAGACTGAGTTCATTCCTCAAGATTAAATTTTAAAACAGCATTCTGTAATAACATCAAATTCCCACCACTAATGAGACAAATACCATCCAACAATGGATGAGAAATGGATACCTGGAGAACCAAGAGTGCAGCAACTGAAGAAGTGAAAAGAAGCAAAGATGTTAAGTCCCAGAAAAAAAATGTGAAGACAGATACCTGGAAAGTGCTTGGAGACGACTGTACCCATCAACACACACAAGAGCACAGAACACACTGTTAGGTTGCTGTGTAGGTGACTGATGAGCCTGATACTTCTGTCAACAGTATTTCAGCTAAAAGGAGCAACATGGCCAATGGAGACTCATAAGAAAGAGGGTGGGAAAGGGAAAATGAAAAATCACCTGTCAGGCACAATGCACACAGGTGAGGGTGGCAGGTACACGTAAAGCCAAAGCTTCTTCGCCACTGTATGACACATTTGTATAAGCAAAAGTTACCTGTATCCCAAAAGTTATTGAACTAATAAAACAATAAGATAAAAGGAAAAAAATGAAGTAAAAAAATAAAAAGAACAAAAGACCCAGGTAAAACTGGCTTCCACTGTAAGGACATACATGATATCACATAAAAGAGTCTGGAGGTTGGGTGGCTCCAAGCTGATTAATGTGGTGGCCAAGTAATGTTTTAATCCAACTTTTTTCTCTCTGCAAATGTCTTGATAGTCCCCTTTCGTTGCAAAACTGTTCCATCAATTCCAAACATCACCTCCCTCTGCAACATTCCAAAAAGGACCTCAGTGATATGGCTTCTTTGAGTTACCCTTTCTGCCTAAATTATCGTCATCTTAAATTACTTGTATTTCTTTTATAAGGAGTCTTTAGCTGGACTTTTGTTTTGTAACACAACTAAATATTTGCTGATTTTCAATGAGGAATATACGACATTCACATTTGTTGTGAGAGCCACTCTGTTTGGCTCTATTTTACCATCATTTGTTTCACCTCTTCCACATCTGCAAAACATTTTCCTCTGAGGACTTTATTCATCTGGGAAAACAAAAAAAGTCATCCTGGGTGAGATTGGGTAAACAGGGAGGGTGAAGCATGAGGATTATGCCATTTTTGGTTAAAAAAAAAACACAAACTGCTGAGCTCTCAGCATGAGGTGGGCAAGTGTGCTTGTAAATTGCCCCTCATGAAATGGGCAAATGTGTTTAAAGAATCTCCAAAAAGTTCCCTGGAGCTAAATGCAGCCTCTCACAACAATGTTAGCTAGTACATGGATGCTGATGGGTTCCTAGAACACTCACCTAGTAGTGTCAACCTGTACTACAAGGGGGCCACCCTCTAAAAAACAATTCCAGTTTTTTGGGGTTCTGCATCATACTTTGAAGATGACTGAAGTTCAAATTTGTAAGAATAAATACACAATTTTTTTTAATAAATCAATTCTGAGTTTTTTGGGGTCCCCCTCACAGACACATCAATTAAAGATATCTGTGAAACAGCCAAGCATCTACATCACATCAACTATGGGGCAGGTGAACTATTGAGTGTTCAGAGGGGAAGTCTAGAGTAGAGATATAAATGTGGGCAGCATCAGCCAACTGGCCTCTGAAAGATGCCTGGCCAGAGGCCAAGTGTAGGAAGAGTAGCCACCAATGAAGAGTGAGAAGGGACAACAGTGTCATGGGAAGAATATTACAACAGCCATTTTCACTGTGCCAGGAGAGATTATGTTTCCAGAATTTGGGCCCAGGCAAGATGAAGTAATTGTTCTTGGATTTACCATCATAGAGATCATTGCTATCTTAAGAAGAGAATTTTTCATTAGATTATTAAAGGAAAAGGTAAATCCAAGGTGGTTACAGAGTGGCTAGGACAAGAGACAATACAGATATTCTGCGGAAGTCTGGCAGTGCAGGTAAGCAATGGGACTTTTTGGCTTCACTTGAAAATCCTGAATCAGTCCACAAATACTCAATGAAATTTGGAATGAATTTTAACAAATAGTTATCAGTGTAAACACAAAAATCTAACTAATGTCTGAGTATATGTTGTCCATTGCTTGAAAAGAAATATTAATACTGAATTCTGTGCATTTCTGTAACTTAAAGGGCCTAGAAATGGCAGCATGATGGAAACTGTGGAGTTACTTGACACCATTTGCTAACCACTTGCTGGGCTCTACCCAAGAACTCCATGGAAGGAAGGGCTCTGTCCTCTGCACCTTCCAGCTGCCTTTACCACTTCAGTCTATTCTGTACTGAGGTCTCACTACAGAGTTGCAGATAGGTACCATTCATCCTAAAACGTCCTAGGAGCCATAGAGAAAGATGGCTCATTCAAATACCACTGCTAATCATAAAAGTGGTGTCTAGTTTTGGAGACATCTTCTAGAAAAAAATTGACATTAATAATGAGTTTTGTTCAGGGTTGGTTACTCAGCCTGTAATCCCAGCACTTTGGGAGGCTTAGGCAAGTGAATTGCCTGAGCCTGTAGGTTCGAGACCCACCTGGGCAACTTGGTGAGGCCTCGTCTCTACAATAAATAAAAAAAAAATTAGCCAGGTGTGGTAGCACACACCTGTAATTCCAGCTACTTGGAAGGCAGAGACAGAAGGATCACTGGAGTCCAGCAGGTCGAGGCTGCAGTGACCGGGAGCATGCCAGTGCACTCCAGTCTGGGCAACAGAGTGAGGATCCAACTAAAAAAAAATAAAAAAGATCAGAAAAAAGAATGAATCCTATTTTCCTTTTTTGGTTATACTTTCCTGCATAAAGAATGTATATTATGCAGGATTCTTTCCATGCATGATTTATATAATGATATTTTTTAGTAGAACTTTTCCCTGTCTAAAATTTAGATTATGTTTTCTCAAATAATATGTTCTATTTTTCTCCAGGAATAGATATTACTTCAATTATATTTTTATATAATTTTGTTGGAAGTACTTAAATATGAGTGCAAACATTAGAAAATGCAATTAAATTGAAGATCAACATTCATTT
>NW_007218969.1:0-798 GCF_000164805.1 Carlito syrichta | reverse complement strand
CCAGCAGCTGAAGCAGTTTGCTGTAACCTAGGACACTTTTACTAGTAAATGCTGACAGGTCTCCCATGATTCTAAGATTAATCTTTCCTGCCACCACACTCACTAAGCAGAGTTTGCCAGCTCCCAGAAGCTTCTCTAGTGCTTTCTTTCAAAACAATACACAGCATTTCTCTTTCTAATGAAACACTCAACTCTCTCTTTGTTCTTTGAACATAACAAAGACCATGCAGGTCTGTCTGTATGCTCCTAATTACAGTTCTGTGACTTTCAAATCAAACATTTAATTTACAATTTGTCTCTGTATTATTTGGAATTTGACACTGTGCTCAAATAGAAATTGCCTTACACAGTTGGATGGAAAACATTGCAATGTCTAGGCTGTTTTACAAAAGAACTATGTCATAGAGAGTAAAATATATTGGCATCTTTTCTCAGACATCATATAATTTTGTTTATGTAAAAATAGAAAGAGAAAATAATTACACAGAAGTTTATGGTCCATATTCCTTTTGTTTCTTCCTTCTTAGCTATAGAAAGAAATCATTATTTGTTGATGATTTATAAAGCTCACCCAAGTCTCCTCATAGCAAAGCACTTCTCATGCTTCAATGGTATAGAAACCACAATAAATCTATGTATGTATAAAGCTATTAGCATACCTCTACTTGTCTTATGAACAGCTGGCTTGAGGTATATTTTTCTTTTCTTTTATGCCTGGATGCCAAAAATATGTATACACATTTTAAGTGATGTTATCTATGTACTTTAGTTTGCCATCATCAGAGGTGTCTAGATGCA
>NW_007218968.1:0-718 GCF_000164805.1 Carlito syrichta | reverse complement strand
CTTTGAACATAACAAAGACCATGCAGGTCTGTCTGTATGCTCCTAATTACAGTTCTGTGACTTTCAAATCAAACATTTAATTTACAATTTGTCTCTGTATTATTTGGAATTTGACACTGTGCTCAAATAGAAATTGCCTTACACAGTTGGATGGAAAACATTGCAATGTCTAGGCTGTTTTACAAAAGAACTATGTCATAGAGAGTAAAATGTATTGGCATCTTTTCTCAGACATCATATAATTTTGTTTATGTAAAAATAGAAAGAGAAAATAATTACACAGAAGTTTATGGTCCATATTCCTTTTGTTTCTTCCTTCTTAGCTATAGAAAGAAATCATTATTTGTTGATGATTTATAAAGCTCACCCAAGTCTCCTCATAGCAAAGCACTTCTCATGCTTCAATGGTATAGAAACCACAATAAATCTATGTATGTATAAAGCTATTAGCATACCTCTACTTGTCTTATGAACAGCTGGCTTGAGGTATATTTTTCTTTTCTTTTATGCCTGGATGCCAAAAATATGTATACACATTTTAAGTGATGTTATCTATGTACTTTAGTTTTGCCATCATCAGAGGTGTCTAGATGCAAAAGGTAGCCACTTTGAGCTCCTCTTGTAATTGCAGAAGTCAAACGTGACTGGTGTTCACCTTTTGTTATCATATATATTATCATTATTTTAATACAGTTTTTCCTTTCTTAAAATATGTTTA
>NW_007218967.1:0-781 GCF_000164805.1 Carlito syrichta | reverse complement strand
ACAAAGACCATGCAGGTCTGTCTGTATGCTCCTAATTACAGTCTGTGACTTTCAAATCAAACATTTAATTTACAATTTGTCTCTGTATTATTTGGAATTTGACACTGTGCTCAAATAGAAATTGCATTACACAGTTGGATGGAAAACATTGCAATGTCTAGGCTGTTTTACAAAAGAACTATGTCATAGAGAGTAAAATGTATTGGCATCTTTTCTCAGACATCATATAATTTTGTTTATGTAAAAATAGAAAGAGAAAATAATTACACAGAAGTTTATGGTCCATATTCCTTTTGTTTCTTCCTTCTTAGCTATAGAAAGAAATCATTATTTGTTGATGATTTATAAAGCTCACCCAAGTCTCCTCATAGCAAAGCACTTCTCATGCTTCAATGGTATAGAAACCACAATAAATCTATGTATGTATAAAGCTATTAGCATACCTCTACTTGTCTTATGAACAGCTGGCTTGAGGTATATTTTTCTTTTCTTTTATGCCTGGATGCCAAAAATATGTATACACATTTTAAGTGATGTTATCTATGTACTTTAGTTTGCCATCATCAGAGGTGTCTAGATGCAAAAGGTAGCCACTTTGAGCTCCTCTTGTAATTGCAGAAGTCAAACGTGACTGGTGTTCACCTTTTGTTATCATATATATTATCATAATTTTAATACAGTTTTTCCTTTCTTAAAATATGTTTACAATTTTTGGCACCATCTGTATTTTCCATATCAGGAGAAGCAAGAAAGATTGGAAAGGATAAAGAGTACACATGGA
>NW_007218966.1:0-711 GCF_000164805.1 Carlito syrichta | reverse complement strand
GGTCCATATTCCTTTTGTTTCTTCCTTCTTAGCTATAGAAAGAAATCATTATTTGTTGATGATTTATAAAGCTCACCCAAGTCTCCTCATAGCAAAGCACTTCTCATGCTTCAATGGTATAGAAACCACAATAAATCTATGTATGTATAAAGCTATTAGCATACCTCTACTTGTCTTATGAACAGCTGGCTTGAGGTATATTTTTCTTTTCTTTTATGCCTGGATGCCAAAAATATGTATACACATTTTAAGTGATGTTATCTATGTACTTTAGTTTGCCATCATCAGAGGTGTCTAGATGCAAAAGGTAGCCACTTTGAGCTCCTCTTGTAATTGCAGAAGTCAAACGTGACTGGTGTTCACCTTTTGTTATCATATATATTATCATAATTTTAATACAGTTTTTCCTTTCTTAAAATATGTTTACAATTTTTGGCACCATCTGTATTTTCCATATCAGGAGAAGCAAGAAAGATTGGAAAGGATAAAGAGTACACATGGATCACATAAATCACTGGGTTATTTCCCTCTCTACACTCAACGGAAGATGTCGTCTACACTTCAGGCAAACCAGATGTTGTACTATAAAATCTGATTGGTACAGTTAATTGTGGAAACTGCAGTGCTTTACATAATGGCCCCATCATCATTTAGGTCTGCTTAAGTGGTGTTTTCAGAAGAGGTGACTTCTTGTACTTTGTATGAGGATCA
>NW_007218965.1:0-825 GCF_000164805.1 Carlito syrichta | reverse complement strand
TTACACAGAAGTTTATGGTCCATATTCCTTTTGTTTCTTCCTTCTTAGCTATAGAAAGAAATCATTATTTGTTGATGATTTATAAAGCTCACCCAAGTCTCCTCATAGCAAAGCACTTCTCATGCTTCAATGGTATAGAAACCACAATAAATCTATGTATGTATAAAGCTATTAGCATACCTCTACTTGTCTTATGAACAGCTGGCTTGAGGTATATTTTTCTTTTCTTTTATGCCTGGATGCCAAAAATATGTATACACATTTTAAGTGATGTTATCTATGTACTTTAGTTTGCCATCATCAGAGGTGTCTAGATGCAAAAGGTAGCCACTTTGAGCTCCTCTTGTAATTGCAGAAGTCAAACGTGACTGGTGTTCACCTTTTGTTATCATATATATTATCATAATTTTAATACAGTTTTTCCTTTCTTAAAATATGTTTACAATTTTTGGCACCATCTGTATTTTCCATATCAGGAGAAGCAAGAAAGATTGGAAAGGATAAAGAGTACACATGGATCACATAAATCACTGGGTTATTTCCCTCTCTACACTCAACGGAAGATGTCGTCTACACTTCAGGCAAACCAGATGTTGACTATAAAATCTGATTGGTACAGTTAATTGTGGAAACTGCAGTGCTTTACATAATGGCCCCATCATCATTTAGGTCTGCTTAAGTGGTGTTTTCAGAAGAGGTGACTTCTTGTACTTTGTATGAGGATCAATTTCCTCTCTGAATAGAATTTGCATGAATTATAAAATAATTTTCATGAAACATTATCCTCCACTTATGTATGTTCCTTTATTTCAGTTAATTATAGTT
>NW_007218964.1:0-792 GCF_000164805.1 Carlito syrichta | reverse complement strand
AGTCTCCTCATAGCAAAGCACTTCTCATGCTTCAATGGTATAGAAACCACAATAAATCTATGTATGTATAAAGCTATTAGCATACCTCTACTTGTCTTATGAACAGCTGGCTTGAGGTATATTTTTCTTTTCTTTTATGCCTGGATGCCAAAAATATGTATACATATTTTAAGTGATGTTATCTATGTACTTTAGTTTGCCATCATCAGAGGTGTCTAGATGCAAAAGGTAGCCACTTTGAGCTCCTCTTGTAATTGCAGAAGTCAAACATGACTGGTGTTCACCTTTTGTTATCATATATATTATCATAATTTTAATACAGTTTTTCCTTTCTTAAAATATGTTTACAATTTTTGGCACCATCTGTATTTTCCATATCAGGAGAAGCAAGAAAGATTGGAAAGGATAAAGAGTACACATGGATCACATAAATCACTGGGTTATTTCCCTCTCTACACTCAACGGAAGATGTCGTCTACACTTCAGGCAAACCAGATGTTGTACTATAAAATCTGATTGGTACAGTTAATTGTGGAAACTGCAGTGCTTTACATAATGGCCCCATCATCATTTAGGTCTGCTTAAGTGGTGTTTTCAGAAGAGGTGACTTCTTGTACTTTGTATGAGGATCAATTTCCTCTCTGAATAGAATTTGCATGAATTATAAAATAATTTTCATGAAACATTATCCTCCACTTATGTATGTTCCTTTATTTCAGTTAATTATAGTTTCTATGTAAATTGTTTTGCTAAATCTGTTTGTAATTTTACAGTTTCTTTATGTACTAATTT
>NW_007218963.1:0-806 GCF_000164805.1 Carlito syrichta | reverse complement strand
TAATGATAATGAAGCTAATAAAGTTAGAAATATTGTGGGGAATATGTAAGGGTGTGTGAACTGTCATGTTAGTAAAGGCTGCTGACAAGACCTTTTGCCCAGGATGAGGACTTCTCAGCCTAGTGTCTACAAAACTTTTACCCAGGCCAATTTTGTTTTTTTAATGTATAATATCCAAACTAAAAATATAGCAGATTAAAGATAAATACTTTGTTTCAGTGGAGATGTTCTTTGACTTACAATGAGATTGACTTTCAGCAAACCAGTCACAAGTTAGGACTATCAGTATATACAAAAGAGGAGAGTCTGCACAGCATGAGGATGGTCCTGGGAGCCTTGTGGAAACTTGAGCAAGAGGAACACAGTATTTGAAAGCCATAGTGCAGAGCCAAGGCCAGGGGCAGTGCCTTAACTAGGGAAGGGGCCTAAGCCAGGGGCAGGGCCCAGGTCAGATGCAGGGCCTTAACTAGGGGTAGGGCCTTAATTAGAGGTGGAGACTAAGCCATGAATGGGCATTAGGCCAGGGGTGGGGCTGGAGCCAGGGGCAGGGCCTTAACTAGGGATGGGACCTTAACTAGGGGTAGGGCCTAAGCCAGGGGTGAGGCTTGAGCCAGGAGAGGTCCTTAACTAGAGATGGGGCTTCAACTAGAGGTGGGGACTAAATCATAGATGGAGCCTAATCCAGGTGTGGGATTTGAGCCAGAGGCAGGGCCTAAGCAAGTGTGGGGCTTGAGAAGGGTCAGGGCCTTAACTACAGGCAGGGCCTCAACTAGGGGTAGTGCCTAAGCCATGGGTGGGGCCCAGGT
>NW_007218962.1:0-696 GCF_000164805.1 Carlito syrichta | reverse complement strand
TAGCAGATTAAAGATAAGTACTTTGTTTCAGTGGAGATGATTCTTTTGACTTACAATGAGATTGACTTTCAGCAAATCAGTCACAAGTTAGGACTATCAGTATATACAAAGAGGAGAGTCTGCACAGCATGAGGATGGTCCTGGGAGCCTTGTGGAAACTTGAGCAAGAGGAACACAGTATTTGAAAGCCATAGTGCAGAGCCAAGGCCAGGGGCAGTGCCTTAACTAGGGAAGGGGCCTAAGCCAGGGGCAGGGCCCAGGTCAGATGCAGGGCCTTAACTAGGGGTAGGGCCTTAATTAGAGGTGGAGACTAAGCCATGAATGGGCATTAGGCCAGGGGTGGGGCTGGAGCCAGGGGCAGGGCCTTAACTAGGGATGGGACCTTAACTAGGGGTAGGGCCTAAGCCAGGGGTGAGGCTTGAGCCAGGAGAGGTCCTTAACTAGAGATGGGGCTTCAACTAGAGGTGGGGACTAAATCATAGATGGAGCCTAAACCAGGTGTGGGATTTGAGCCAGAGGCAGGGCCTAAGCAAGTGTGGGGCTTGAGAAGGGTCAGGGCCTTAACTACAGGCAGGGCCTCAACTAGGGGTAGTGCCTAAGCCATGGGTGGGGCCCAGGTCAGGGTGGGGCTTAAGCCAAGGTCTTAGCTAAGGGCAGGGTCTTAACTAGGGCTGGGGCCTAAACCAGAGGGAGAAC
>NW_007218961.1:0-728 GCF_000164805.1 Carlito syrichta | reverse complement strand
ATGAGATTGACTTTCAGCAAACCAGTCACAAGTTAGGACTATCAGTATATACAAAAGAGGAGAGTCTGCACAGCATGAGGATGGTCCTGGGAGCCTTGTGGAAACTTGAGCAAGAGGAACACAGTATTTGAAAGCCATAGTGCAGAGCCAAGGCCAGGGGCAGTGCCTTAACTAGGGAAGGGGCCTAAGCCAGGGGCAGGGCCCAGGTCAGATGCAGGGCCTTAACTAGGGGTAGGGCCTTAATTAGAGGTGGAGACTAAGCCATGAATGGGCATTAGGCCAGGGGTGGGGCTGGAGCCAGGGGCAGGGCCTTAACTAGGGATGGGACCTTAACTAGGGGTAGGGCCTAAGCCAGGGGTGAGGCTTGAGCCAGGAGAGGTCCTTAACTAGAGATGGGGCTTCAACTAGAGGTGGGGACTAAATCATAGATGGAGCCTAAACCAGGTGTGGGATTTGAGCCAGAGGCAGGGCCTAAGCAAGTGTGGGGCTTGAGAAGGGTCAGGGCCTTAACTACAGGCAGGGCCTCAACTAGGGGTAGTGCCTAAGCCATGGGTGGGGCCCAGGTCAGGGTGGGGCTTAAGCCAAGGTCTTAGCTAAGGGCAGGGTCTTAACTAGGGCTGGGGCCTAAACCAGAGGGAGAACCTAGGCAAGGAGAGGCCTAGGTGGGGCAGGGACTTAATAAGCCTGATCCACCTGGGTAAATCATGATGTGTATATAGGCATATATG
>NW_007218960.1:0-743 GCF_000164805.1 Carlito syrichta | reverse complement strand
TGCACAGCATGAGGATGGTCCTGGGAGCCTTGTTGGAAACTGAGCAAGAGAAAACACAGTATTTGTAAAGCCATAGTGCAGAGCCAAGGGCCAGGGGCAGTGCCTTAACTAGGGAAGGGGCCTAAGCCAGGGGCAGGGCCCAGGTCAGATGCAGGGCCTTAACTAGGGGTAGGGCCTTAATTAGAGGTGGAGACTAAGCCATGAATGGGCATTAGGCCAGGGGTGGGGCTGGAACCAGGGGCAGGGCCTTAACTAGGGATGGGACCTTAACTAGGGGTAGGGCCTAAGCCAGGGGTGAGGCTTGAGCCAGGAGAGGTCCTTAACTAGAGATGGGGCTTCAACTAGAGGTGGGGACTAAATCATAGATGGAGCCTAATCCAGGTGTGGGATTTGAGCCAGAGGCAGGGCCTAAGCAAGTGTGGGGCTTGAGAAGGGTCAGGGCCTTAACTACAGGCAGGGCCTCAACTAGGGGTAGTGCCTAAGCCATGGGTGGGGCCCAGGTCAGGGTGGGGCTTAAGCCAAGGTCTTAGCTAAGGGCAGGGTCTTAACTAGGGCTGGGGCCTAAACCAGAGGGAGAACCTAGGCAAGGAGAGGCCTAGGTGGGGCAGGGACTTAATAAGCCTGATCCACCTGGGTAAATCATGATGTGTATATAGGCATATATGTAAGTATGTGGTGCTACTTAAATCTAAGCATATGCTCATAAAATTCAAAAGAAAAGATATTTTAGGTATAATGTAAAA
>NW_007218959.1:0-729 GCF_000164805.1 Carlito syrichta | reverse complement strand
CAGGTCAGATGCAGGGCCTTAACTAGGGGTAGGGCCTTAATTAGAGGTGGAGACTAAGCCATGAATGGGCATTAGGCCAGGGGTGGGGCTGGAGCCAGGGGCAGGGCCTTAACTAGGGATGGGACCTTAACTAGGGGTAGGGCCTAAGCCAGGGGTGAGGCTTGAGCCAGGAGAGGTCCTTAACTAGAGATGGGGCTTCAACTAGAGGTGGGGACTAAATCATAGATGGAGCCTAAACCAGGTGTGGGATTTGAGCCAGAGGCAGGGCCTAAGCAAGTGTGGGGCTTGAGAAGGGTCAGGGCCTTAACTACAGGCAGGGCCTCAACTAGGGGTAGTGCCTAAGCCATGGGTGGGGCCCAGGTCAGGGTGGGGCTTAAGCCAAGGTCTTAGCTAAGGGCAGGGTCTTAACTAGGGCTGGGGCCTAAACCAGAGGGAGAACCTAGGCAAGGAGAGGCCTAGGTGGGGCAGGGACTTAATAAGCCTGATCCACCTGGGTAAATCATGATGTGTATATAGGCATATATGTAAGTATGTGGTGCTACTTAAATCTAAGCATATGCTCATAAAATTCAAAAGAAAAGATATTTTAGGTATAATGTAAAAGAAAAATGTGTATTTCCATGTAGAATCCACGTTGTCTCCAGTGACCTGGATCGTCATTCCTTCCTAAACCGTCAGCACGTTTTCCTGTCCCTGCGCTACTGACTGCTTTCTTTGAAATCCTGGTCC
>NW_007218958.1:0-715 GCF_000164805.1 Carlito syrichta | reverse complement strand
AGATTTTAAGTTTTAGATTTTTCTGTAAGTATCCTGTCATGTCCTAGAAACAAATGGCATGAGATATAGTTTTTACACACAAAACCTAGAGAATGAGTCCAATTACTACTAGTTAAAATATATGGACATATGTTATTTTTCCGCAAGAATTTTTTTCTTATTCGAGGGCTAATATCACTCTCTAGTGTTCAAACAAGCCTGCTAATGTGTAATCTTTTTGAAAAATGTATTTTGTTGTTATTAAACTAGTGAAACTGTGGTGTATTCAGAAAAGTAAGGAAGCAGGTGAGCCTCTTTTTTGCCTCTGTGACTCAAACATCAAGACACACTCAGCAGTGAAGAACAGAATCTGTGTGTACTGGCATATGTAGACGAAGCGTTTAATTAGCCTCGTGCCACGTATTTCACATCTGCCACTCACATATCTGTGGTTTTGGTTTAGGGCCTGAATGGGCTCTGTTTGAGCACTCAGTGGAGACACCCCTTGTCAGAGCTGATGCATTTCAGGACCTTAGGTTAGAGTTTTTGTTCAAATATTAACAAACTCTCCTTAGAAGACAACTGGAGCCAGGTTTGGTGGCTCAGCCTGTAATCCTGTGCCTTGGGAGGCTGAGATGAGTGATTGTCTGAGTCTGCGGGTTCAATACCCACCTGGGCAACTTGGTGACACCTCATCTCTGCAATAAATCAAAAATTAGCCGGGTGTGGTAGCACG
>NW_007218957.1:0-692 GCF_000164805.1 Carlito syrichta | reverse complement strand
TAATATCACTCTCTAGTGTTCAAACAAGCGTGCTAATGTGTAATCTTTTTGAAAAATGTATTTTGTTGTTATTAAACTAGTGAAACTGTGGTGTATTCAGAAAAGTAAGGAAGCAGGTGAGCCTCTTTTTTGCCTCTGTGACTCAAACATCAAGACACACTCAGCAGTGAAGAACAGAATCTGTGTGTACTGGCATATGTAGACGAAGCGTTTAATTAGCCTCGTGCCACGTATTTCACATCTGCCACTCACATATCTGTGGTTTTGGTTTAGGGCCTGAATGGGCTCTGTTTGAGCACTCAGTGGAGACACCCCTTGTCAGAGCTGATGCATTTCAGGACCTTAGGTTAGAGTTTTTGTTCAAATATTAACAAACTCTCCTTAGAAGACAACTGGAGCCAGGTTTGGTGGCTCAGCCTGTAATCCTGTACCTTGGGAGGCTGAGATGAGTGATTGTCTGAGTCTGCGGGTTCAATACCTACCTGGGCAACTTGGTGACACCTCATCTCTGCAATAAATCAAAAATTAGCCGGGTGTGGTAGCACGCACCTGTAATTCCGGCTACTTGGAAGGCTGAGGTGGAAGGATCACCAGAGCCCAGCAGGTCAAGGGTGCGGTGACTGGGAGCAGCCACTGCACTCCAGTCTGGGCGACCAAGTGAGACACCGACTCAAAAAAAAAATGACAACTGG
>NW_007218956.1:0-816 GCF_000164805.1 Carlito syrichta | reverse complement strand
GACTCAAACATCAAGACACACTCAGCAGTGAAGAACAGAATCTGTGTGTACTGGCATATGTAGACGAAGCGTTTAATTAGCCTCGTGCCACGTATTTCACATCTGCCACTCACATATCTGTGGTTTTGGTTAGGGCTGAATGGGCTCTGTTTGAGCACTCAGTGGAGACACCCCTTGTCAGAGCTGATGCATTTCAGGACCTTAGGTTAGAGTTTTTGTTCAAATATTAACAAACTCTCCTTAGAAGACAACTGGAGCCAGGTTTGGTGGCTCAGCCTGTAATCCTGTGCCTTGGGAGGCTGAGATGAGTGATTGTCTGAGTCTGCGGGTTCAATACCCACCTGGGCAACTTGGTGACACCTCATCTCTGCAATAAATCAAAAATTAGCTGGGTGTGGTAGCACGCACCTGTAATTCCGGCTACTTGGAAGGCTGAGGTGGAAGGATCACCGGAGCCCAGCAGGTCAAGGCTGCGGTGACTGGGAGCAGCCACTGCACTCCAGTCTGGGCGACCAAGTGAGACACCGACTCAAAAAAAAATGACAACTGGATCTGTACTTTAGCAGCTACTGTGACTCAATTGTTTCGTACTCCATTTGTTGTCTTTATTTTCAAGACTTTCCTCTAATAACTAGAAAGTATGCATTAAAATTCAAAAGGTGGATCATACCTGTAATTAAGCCATCCAAGTCATTTCAGTTACTTTTATAACCTGATTCCCATTATGCTATATGGGCAAAAACACAATCTGATGACAAGTATTTTATATAACATATATAAAATATATATACATAAATATATATATAATGATGTGGC
>NW_007218955.1:0-8478 GCF_000164805.1 Carlito syrichta | reverse complement strand
TTTTTATAAGAATTGCTCCATTTCATCTAAATTGTCAAATTCATGTGTCTAACCTTGTTCATAGTATTCCCTTATTATCTTTTTGATGTCTGAAGTTCTATAGTGATATACCTGAGCTCATGTTATTGATATTATAATTTTTCTTTTTTCTAGGGTAAGCATTTAGAGTTGTAAATTTCCTTTTCAAAAGTGGTTTAGCTTCATCATACAAATTTAAATATGTGCTGTTTTCATTTTCACTAAGCTCAATGTATTTCAGAATTTTTTTCCTTAAGATTTCTTATTTGACTCTGTTATAAACAAGGGAGTAAGTCCCCATTTTCACAGGGTCTTTAAGGATTAGTCCAAAGTAGCCAAGGAAATATTCTCCAAAGCATTGTCCTGCCAATGGAAAGTTACAGGTTTTATGGAGTTATGGAGAAAGAAGATGACATGTCTTTGCAAGTAGAGGAGGATGCCTTGTTGTACAGACCCTGAGAATCATGCCAGATATTAGTCACATATCATGATTATGAAGCTATAGATCTTCCTGGGGTGGAGACATTAGCACAGTAATAAGGAAAGTTCTCTTGGCATCATTTATAACTTGCTTGGGTATGTCAGGAGCTGGATTTAACTAGCTAAGTAACTGCATTCAACAGAGACTGTAAGGCAGGCTGACTTATCAAGTTGATTAAATTCCTATAGTCCCTGAAGACTCTGTCTGTTTGTAGATCGGAACTCTCATATTTTCCACCAGAAACAAGACATAATGGAACTGTAGTGTTTATCTTCAGGTAGCTCAAAAACACTGTTAAGTATAAAGAGGAACATATAGATTCAAAGGTGAAAAATAAAATGAAATAATGATTGGTGAAGGGTAAGCTTGAATCAGTACGTAGTATATTCTGATTATCAAAGGTTTTAAAGTCACAAACAGAAGACTAAATAAAGATTGTGATATAACAATTTTAATGACTACTTAAAAGTTGAATTTTCCCCAGAAGAAAAATTAAAATCCACCAAGAAGTAGGTGAAATTAAACTATTTAGGTAAACTTTAGAATAGACAGTCCGTGATTTAGATCATTAAGCAAAAAAATGTTTTCAGTTTCAACTTTCTTTTTTGACATATTCTTTCCTAAAGTTAAATTTTAAAAAGGTTATAACTTGTTCAGAGAATTTCTTGTCATCTTTTCAAATAACTTGACCTACTCATCTATTGATTTTAGTGATTTTCTTTTTAATTTGTATTTACTTTTAATTGTATAAAATAGTACAGTTTCATTCATACTTGTAGAAATAATATTTATGTACTGTTGGCCATTTCATTTTTGTTATTACAATTACTAAAGAGTATTTTTCATTTGTGTATGGACAAATCTACTTGTTTTTAGCAGTTTTTTTTTACAGTATTTAATCCTGTGACTGTTCTTGTTTTTAAATGTTGCTTAAAATTCCTATATTCTGTTCATCTGATGTTATTTTGGGGTACTTATGGGGCAATTAACTAAGCTGGGTTTTGTTTGTTTGTTTTAGCAACATGGTAGTCTCCTTGCCAAATTTACAAGGAGGTTTGATTTGACGACATTATCCTCTTTGGTGCTTTATAAGAGGGATTCAGTGGACTCAGGTTCTTCCCTTCTGATAGGTCAGTCTTAAGTGATGGATTTAACCCCATGGCAAAGATAGTTGCAGGTGGTTCTATTGTCAAGCAAAGAGGTAAAAGCCTTGGAGCTTGTGTGTCCTGGGTGGTGCTTCATGGGTGCTATCAGGCAGATGGTGGCAGGGGCTGGTTTTTCAAATTCAAAATAAATCATCCTTTATCATTCTTTTACCATCAACCAAGATATAAAACTGTATTTCTTCTTTTTCATGAAACTATTTCCTAGTCTACAAGCTACACCATTTAATTTAATTTTCAAAAAAGGAAGATCATTTTTACTGAGCACTGAATCTTTTTTAAGACTTGGAGTACAATCAGGATTAATTATACAAATGGTCATCATACAGGTAAAGTTTGGTCCTACCTTTGGTCCCTACTTTGCCTGGTTTGAGATCAGGTACTCTTATTGTTGTGTGCACCCCCTCTCCCCGGCAGCACTGAATCTTTTCAAGGGGTCTTGTTCATTATTGCAGCAATGCACATCCATTTAAAGTGTCCAATTTTTCTCATTTTCTTTCTTTTATTTCCCCTTTTCTACCATATCTTTCATAGGAGTAGACATGAAAATGGATTCTGATGTCTAACGTTGTGTCAGGATAGATTTAGGCTAGATATGAAGAAATTCATGTCTAGAATAAAATAAGATAGACTTGTTTCTCAGAAGTAATGAAGGAAGAAAAACAAACAAACTTGATTTGGGCATCTTTGCTAGGCACTGTTCTTGCCTTTCTGAAACTCAAAGCCTAATATGACAGGATACTAAATACGGGATAAACAGATACAAAAGCAGAAAATAAATTTAAAAGTTTAAGATAGCCTTAGGTCTATTGAATATCTCAAAGTAGTAGTCAAATTTTATGCTTAAAATGTTTGAATTTTGGAAACTAAAGTGAAGGTAGTGGCCACATTGGAATGAGAAGAATCAGACTCAGCTGGGGTAGAGGATTGAGACTGCATTCTCTCAACTACATATGTCTTCATAGTTGACATGTAGTAGACAATGAATAGGTGTGAATGAAACAGATTTTTAAGTCTGGGTGAAAGAGAGAATAATACTGCCTGTGAAAAACACGGGAAGCTAGGGGTAGGAGTATGTTTGAGATGAGGTCATTTCCATTTGTCTATAACAATTGAATTGTTAATGTTGATAAAAATACCAAACTCTGAATTATATTTAAAGAGACTTATTCTGAGACAAATGTGAATGACCTAGGTCCATGGCACAGTCCCAAAGTTCCTGAGAACATGTACCCAAAATGGTTGAAATACAGCTTGGCTTTATACATTTTTCAGGAGATGGAGGTTACATGTAAAACATAAACTAAAATATATGAGGTTTATCTTGATTGACCTTGGAAAGGCAGGGTATCTACAAATGGGGGGTTGAAGATCATAGGTGGATTCAAAGATTTTCTGATTGACAACAGGTAGAAAAAGTTCAGCTCTGTCTAAAGAATTTGAAACCAGTACAAGAAATGCTGAATTAGGAGAAGGGGCATTTGAGGACATCAAGGTTCTTGATATGTAGATGAAGACTCTAAGTAGCAGGCTTCAGATAGACTAGGTGGTAAATGTCTTAAAAGGTGTTCATCTCCCCCAAGAATCCCCGGGAAGAGGATTATATACAGACAGAAATTTCCCCAAGAGACAGATTTGTAGTGTCACTTCAAAAATATGTCAAAGAAATATATTTTCGGGTAAAATATTATTACTTCCTTTACAGCCTCCTGTCATGTGAAGCTATTTCAGAGTCACATTGGAATGTGGTATATTATTAACACAGAGTCTATTTCATCAGTCTTATGATCTCTATTTTAATGTTAATGCTGATCAGTCATGTCTGAAATTCCACAAGGGAAGGGGTATAACAGTTGTGTCTCATCTTTTCTGTCATAGTCTGGAATTTAGTTTTTCAGATTTTACTTGACCCAGAGGGCATTTGTCCTGTTGTATGGCTAAACATTTTATTTTTGGTTTACACTGTCCTCTTTCTGAACAAGTTTACCAGAAGCAACATCAATGGTCATACTTTTATTTTGTCCAATACCATTGCCAGGGTGGTGTGGCTACATGCCCTGCATCTATCTTGTCCTTTGCTTGACCTCCAGAGGGACCTCTATGACCAAAGAACTTAGAGCCAAAAGACTTATAGCCAATTTAAATTGTACTAGACCAGGCATAAATTGGGTTGGGCAAGCATTCATTAACTCTTTAAAATATTTTAAGCAATGTAAAAGCCAAAAGTCAAAGCCAACATCAAGGTTACAAAAATGACTTATGAGGGTAACCCCCCAAAAGTTAGAATTATCTTTTGGAGGGCAGAACCCTTGTAGTTCACTCAGAATGTATTTCTCCAGATGAAATTGAGAGAGGACAAAGGAAGAAATCTGTTAGGCAGACAGATTAGGACTCATCTCCAGTGGACTCCATTTTACTTGGAGAAACAGCTGCAAACTACACGCTCCAGACAAAAGCCACTTCCATTCCCTTTTCACTGGCTTTCTCTCTTTTGTTCATGCACCTTTTCCTAATTGACCTGCCATCTTTTAAGGCACTACAGATCAACTTGGTTAGTGTATACTCAATCCCTACTACCAATGAATTGGCACACCCAAGTTCCATGTAAACTCCTGGCTGAGTCTCAGTGATATCTTTTGGCCCTGAAACACTCTTCGGGGAGGCCTGGCAACCCACTTGTAGCAAGCCACTTGGTTTCCTTCTTGGCTCCCCCTCCTTCATGCTGTGAGACCTGCTAACACTTGCTTCCTAAATAAACTTCAACTTGTTTGCCCTTTCAGTGTCCTTAACCTTGAATCTTCTCAGTCATGAGACAAGAACCTGGCATTCATCTGGAATTCATCCAGACAAGAGAGCTGTAACCTTTCCTGACAGAGAAGGGAATTCTCCAAGCAAAACCCAAGAGCTGTAACACTCCTCGGGGCTCCCTGACTGTCGGGGACACCCTGAGTTCCAGGGTGCCATAATGTCCTACATCTCCGCATGGGTCTCAGGACACCCATGTGCCCTTGGACTCATCCTTCGACCCAAGGTGGGTTCCAGGCTGGCAATGCAGCCCAGCGCAGCTGCAACAAAATGGTCAACCAAATTTTTATCTGGAAGTTTGGAGAAGGTTGCATTATGATTTTGCAGGGAAAGAAAAGTCCTCAGTTGTGGCAAACAGGTGTCTGGTTCTTCCACCATGACAAATCACCTACCTACACCATGCTGAGTGTTCAGCAGTTTTGACCAAAAACAGCATGAACCTGTGCTCCACACTCCTGACTTTTTTTTGTTGTTTCCTTTGATGAACAAAGACCTCAAAGCACAATTTTTTGCCCATGTGGAATAAGTGAGACAAAAAATAGCAGAAGCACTAAAAGGCTTTAAAATTGACAATTCAAAAACTGTTTTGAGCAGTGGATAAAGTGTCTAGATAGGTGTATTTTAACAAATGGAGACAGTTTTGAGAGTGACTGAAGTGCACTCATGTAAGAAAATATTCAAATTTTTAAATAAATAAATTCTGAATTTGTTGGTGTCCTCTCTCATATTTACAGTTCTATGCATTGGGCAATTATAATCCTTAGCTATATAAAAAAATGTTGTTAAAACCATTAAGTAAAAATTTAGAGACTTAAAATATCTATCTGCATAAATCTTATAACTGGGAGTTAATTTACCCAGAAGACTTTGTCATCAGACATCTTCGTATCCTCCCATGATTTCCCTTTTATTCTATGGGAAGTAGAAAATTCTTTGCAGTTAGGATGAATAAATGAATGGTCCAGGAGGCATGTTTGAGACCATCCTTGATTTGGAGGCTCTGAACTAATTTCATTCCTCAAAATTGGCCCAGTTCTTCTGTGATAGCTCTTGGGAAGGTCCATTGGCATGGATATAGATGGAACCTAGTGGGATTATAAATAGTATTAAATTTTAAAGCTATTAGGCAGAGAGATAAGGGCAATCTTTATTTTACCCAATTTTGTAAACTAACAGACAGCTCAAAAGAAAAGGCTTTTAAAAAAATTTTTGAGGGGAGGAGAAAATTTCATGCATTTGCTGGTGAGTGAGTGGGCATGTAAGTAGCTGACTGAGTAAGGGCTAGGGAGCTACTGGCCAGGGCTATCCTAGTGCAGTGGCTGGTGCCACAGCTGCTGGGCTTGGACCCTAGCTATTCTCAGGATGCAGAAGCCACAGACTATTTACTTTTTCTTTTTTTAATTAAAAAACCCTTTCTGGGAAGAAAATGCTGAGATGGTCTGTCTAAGTGGGGGCTTGAGAGCAAGTGGCCAGGCCCCTGGCACAATAGTTGGTGGTACAACTTCTCTGCTTGGTCTCTGGCTCTTCCCAGGTCACAGAAGCTGAGCGCCATTTTTTTAATGGAAAAGTTTTTCTGTGAAAATTGGCAGGGAAAGACTATTGCTCCAGGCTCTCCCTCACCATTGGCAAGAGAGACTTCTGACTCCAGGCTTTGCTTCACTACTTCAGCAACTGGCAGGACACTGGCGGCAGGCACCATGGGGAGAGTCCAGAGGCAAAGTTCCACAGAAGAGGAAGAGAGGCATCCCACCACCATCTTGAAGGCAGGGCAGGAAAGTACTCCAACTTGCTCATCACAGAGCAATAGAACTGATCTCTCTGACTGCTGGATCAACTACTCAGGGACTGATCATGACCCAGAAGGAATATCTTAAAAGTACAAACTTTGGAGAGACCTGACAAGTGCTGAGTTCCTGGAACCCCACCCCCTACCCTTATCCAGCCTCAGGACAAAGCATGTGGCCAGAAAAGGATGAGAAAGGATTCCAAAGAGATCAGTGGTGAGTCCAGGGTTGACCCAAACCCCCTCCTCCCCAGCAATCCTCTGAATGTCAGACCCACATAGCTGGGCCACAACTGAGAGGGACAAACCCAGGCGGAGATCAGATGTCAGTTGCAATAGAAGAACTACATTCTGCGATAGGCCTGACTGGGACACCCCCTGCAAGTACATAGCTGGGGAAGAGACAATCCTGTACCTCCTGACCATAGGAGAGTGAGAGGGGAGGACTGCAGCCCCACCCACCTCCTCTGCCCCTCCTCCTTCCCTGATCCAGACTCTGAAGAGAGAATGAAAGAGGTGGTTCTGCAAGATAGACGTGATTAGAGGAGCAATTACAGAACCTGCCACAAGAGTACAGATTTTTTTCTCTTTATTTAATTTTTATTTAAAAAAATTTTTAAAAAATCTTTGTTTGAAGAGCTGAATATCACATGTCCTCACTCATAAGTGGACCTTGAACAGCTACCGTAATACTATAAGAAAAGGATTGATAGTAGCAGGAAACTATGGGGGGGCAGGGAGGTGGGATTGGCAGTAGTTGATATCTGCCTGGGGTGGGGGGCACACCTCATCAACAAGGGTACCTACACAATGAATATTTGTATACCCCACCCTGAATTGTACCCTACAATTTTAAAATTAAAATTAAAAGAGGAAAAAATCTTTGTTTGTTTGCTCATCTGTTTTTTAAATATTTTTCCTTTGTGCATGAATGTGTATGCGAGGGTTTGATCTGCATCCTCTCTGATTTTTTTTTCTTTGTCTGTTTCTTTCTTCTTTTATTTGTCATTTTCTGTTTGTATGTGTATGTGAATGACTGAGTGTTAATCTTTCAATTTTGTTGTTGGTGGTGGTTTTTTTTGCTCTTTTCTTCTTGTTTTTTTATATTCATGTTTTGTAGCTTAAGGTGTGTGTCAATGTATGTGTGAGGGTGTGTGTGTGTGTGTGTGTTTGCCTGTATGTGTGTGTGTTCAATTATTTTTTGCACTGGTTTCTGCTTTCCATCATCATATAGAGTGGTGGTGGGAAGTAGATCTCAGGGAACACATACCACAATAAGTGAACATTGTAATTTGCAAGTAGTTTCAGAATCCTAGTGCCCCATCCCCTACATTATTTGAATTTCAAAAACTACAGGAAAGAGAAAAGCTTCCTGTCCACCATCTTATTTAAAAATATAACAAATCTAGAGCCCAGATCTGGGAAGAATAGAGCACTGAACAAACACCAGAAGGGAAAGTCTCTTCCACTGACACTGAATAACAGAACTAAAGAGAAAAAGGAGAGATCTGTCACAAATAAGGAAAAACCAAAGGAAGACCACAGACAATTTCAAATATACCAAAGACAAAATTCCTGAAAAATCAGACCTTGATGCCCAAACAATGGAAGTAACCAACCAAAGACTGGTCCCAGAATATGACAGGAATTAGGCAATGGATGGAAAAAGTGAATAGGACTCAAGGAAGACAAGTTGTAGCACTGAAAGAACTTGTAGCAGAGATTTTGGCAATAAAAAAATTCATCCAGGAAAAAAAATAACAAGATAAGCATGGAAAGAAAAATTACTCTAGCTGAAGAAAGAACTCAGAACTTGAAGGCCAGAAGAGGAATTAACCCCATCAGTAAAAAAGATAGAAAGAAGACTCAGAAAGAAAGAACATAGCCTAAAAGAGATGTGATTACATCAAAAGGCTAAACTGATGCTTAATTGTTATCCCATAAAAAGAAAGAGAAATGGAGAACAACTTGGAGCAAGTATTCCAGAAGGGAATCCAAGAAAACTTTTCCCATCTCACTGGAGATGTGACCAGCCAAGCACAAGATACAGAGAACCCCCACAAGATATCAAATGAAAAGACCAGCCACTAGTCACACAGTAAATTGCCTGCACAAAGTAGGCACACACACACACAAAAAATCCTAAAGGCAGCAAGAGAGAAAGGTCAGACTACCTACCAGGGAAAACCAATCAGAGTAGCAGCGGTCCTATCAGCAGAAACACTACA
>NW_007218954.1:0-666 GCF_000164805.1 Carlito syrichta | reverse complement strand
CCCCTCCTTCATGCTGTGAGACCTGCTAACACTTGCTTCCTAAATAAACTTCAACTTGTTCGCCCTTTCAGTGTCTTTAACCCTGAATCTTCTCAGTCATGAGACAAGAACCTGGCATTCATCTGGAATTCATCCAGACAAGAGAGCTGTAACCTTTCCTGACAGAGAAGGGAATTCTCCAAGCAAAACCCAAGAGCTGTAACACTCCTCGGGGCTCCCTGACTGTCGGGGACACCCTGAGTTCCAGGGTGCCATAATGTCCTACGTCACCGCATGGGTCTCAGGACACCCATGTGCCCTTGGACTCATCCTTCGACCCAAGGTGGGTTCCAGGCTGGCAATGCAGCCCAGCGCAGCTGCAACAAAATGGTCAACCAAATTTTTATCTGGAAGTTTGGAGAAGGTTGCATTATGATTTTGCAGGGAAAGAAAAGTCCTCAGTTGTGGCAAACAGGTGTCTGGTTTTTCCACCATGACAAATCACCTACCTACACCATGCTGAGTGTTCAGCAGTTTTGACCAAAAACAGCATGAACCTGTGCTCCACACTCCTGACTTTTTTTGTTGTTTCCTTTGATGAACAAAGATCTCAAAGCAAAATTTTTTGCCCATGTGGAATAGGTGAGACAAAAAATAGCAGAAGCACTAAAAGGCTTTAAAATTGAC
>NW_007218953.1:0-410 GCF_000164805.1 Carlito syrichta | reverse complement strand
AGGCCACTCCCCCCACACCCCTTCTTCCCCAAAGTAGCCCCTAAGCCCTCAGGCCTCTCCCTTCCTTTTCCCAGAAGACCCTCATGTGGCAGGTGTCCTGCCTCATACCTGGAGGAAGGAACACCACAAGGAGACTGAGACCCTGAACAGATAGGCCTTGCCGAGCCCTGCCTCAGTTGACTCACACCCCTTTGCTTTCCTATCACACTTCCCAGTACTGTCCCCTCTTCAAACACAAGCACAGAGACACACAAATTTCTTGACTCTTTGGGTTTTCATTCCTTAAGGCTCCGGTGCCACGTATCATTTATATTCCAATTATCCATGATGTTTTTGGATAGTCTCGATGTTTGTCCCCTCCACATCTCATGTTGAAATTTGACCCCCAGTGTTGGAGGTGGGCCTGGAAG
>NW_007218952.1:0-7354 GCF_000164805.1 Carlito syrichta | reverse complement strand
TTCACAACACACCAGTCACAGAGAGCTGCCACTGAAGGTCTGTTCTGAGGCATAGGGAGACTTAGGGGAGGTGATAGGTGGTGTCAGAGCACTTGGGCCACCAACCTGCCCACCCTAAACTTATTGTGCAGTCTCACAAGGTGCTGATGAGTCTGAGTCAGGCACGGAGCATTGGCAATTCCTGCTGCAGTTCAAGGACAAAGAGCTGCTTGAAGGTGCTGTCAAAACAGCATCAGTCATCACTTACCACAGGGGGCCCTTCACTATACTGTCACCACATTCCAGGAGAGATCCCGGCCCTGTGGCCAAGCATTGGTGTGATTATCTCACATGCATAACCACTCCAAGCAGTTTGAGAAAATTGGGGAGGAAATAATTTGATTTTCTTGAGATAAGAACATGTTTAAATTGTCACCAATTTCCCTCTTGGCATTGTGGGCTGGTTTCTCACTCTGGCTGGGGACATCCGCATGATCCCATCCTGGGTAGGGATGCCACTGCGGCCTGGGCTGGAACAGGATGCAGAGCCTGGCCAATTCCCTAGACTATCATTGCTCAGAAATCTCAGTGCCTTGTCCTGCTCCCACCCCCTGTGAGCCCACAGGGCCCTGGTATCCCCTCTCAGGAAGTCTGATTCCTGACAGTTGACAGCAGCAACAAGGCCAGTGATGGATGGCAGCACTCTGGTTTTTGAGGAGGGAATGGAGCCCTCCCACAGGCAGCCTGGGGAGAGATAGTCGTTGTCTCTCCTCACAAGCAAAGGGTGCATGCTCTATATTCCAGAGGAGAGACAAAGACTCCCTTACAGCCCATAGGACTCATAGGAAATGGGTCTCTCACCCAGGTTAGCATGAAGTCGTTATGAGTAAAGAAAGGGGAGGGGGGATCCCCTGTTGGAATGACAGGACTGTGGCATGCCTGGGAGGACTGGGCCATAGTTTTCTGCACAAATGAGATAAGGCTAGGAATGTATACGTGTGTGTGCATGTGCACACACAGGAAATAGAATGGGTGGAGAGAACACGTGTGTACTGGTGCATCTGGGAAGGTGGTTTAACCAGAAGCCTGGGTGTTTTAGGGCAGAAAAAGGAGAGAAACAAAAACAAGTGGGCAGACATGGGTTCTGGGCTGACCGTGCTTGGTATCTGGTCTGTCCTGATGCCAGGGACATCAGGCAAGTGCTCCCCCTGATGGGCCTCACTGACCATCCCACACACATGTCTAGAAACACATGTTGCCATGAGATGATGCATGTGAGGAGGCAGCACAGCCAGCCTGGACACAGGTCTCCAACTCACCCTATGCCTGGGACCTGAACTCCACCTCTCCTGCCTTTGCCCCCTTTCCCCACTCAGGCTCTCAGAAGACCAGGGTGGAGGCTTGTCTGGGGCACATCCTGTATTTATCCACTTGTTGGTACCCAGGAGGGGTCAAGCAGGGTGACAGATTGGGCTGTAAGAGGGAGATCCAGGCCTAAATGGGGCAGAAGGGCAGGACCGAGGCAGAACTCAGTGGAGGCAGGGCATGGTCGAGGAAGGACGTGGCTGAGATGAGGCAGGGCTGGGTGGGGTTGAGGCCAGGCAGAATGAGGATGCTGCATCATCTGGGACAGTGTCAGGGGCTGAGTCAGGACCTGGAACAGAGGAAGGATGTGGAGTGGGCCTGCTCTGAGTGGTTTCAGCCTCTTTCCATTGAAGGAATGTCACGCGGGAAAAGCCACACAACTGGCTTATGGGTACAAACGTGACCTGGGAGACACCAACACTGGGCTCCTCATCAATTCTAATACTGGCCCCAGTGGATCAAAAAAACAACTCTGGTGTCTCCTGGGCTGGGAGGTTGGGAGGCTGGGGCCAGAGGCTGGAGATGGTGATAACCCCTGGCTAGGGAAAGGCCAGGAGTGGGAAAGGGAGCTGCAAGCCCTGTGGGCCTTCCAAGGGCTCCTGGGGAGTGTACTCACCAAAGCACGTGGTCTTTGGCCACTCACTCCTGCAGAAGCGTTCATTTCTTCCCAAAGTCAGAGGACATATAGAGCTTTAGGGCAGAAAAAGGAGAGAAACAACAGTGTGGTCAGGACATCAGGAAGGAGCCGCTTCTGAGAGAGGGTGATGTCCCTGCTACTGTAAATTCCTGGGGAGAGGTCAGTCTTGTCCAAAAGACAGAGGCACTGTGCTCAGACCAGCTTGCAGCACTCCATGGTGCCATTCCTACCTAAGCTAGCTGATAGGGGCCAGGAGACAAAGTTCTCCAGGGTGAAATCCCAGCCTCCCAGAGGAGCTGTGTCTGAGCCTGAGAGGGTGAGAGGAAGGGAGGGAAGAGTCAACAGAGGTCAGAGCAGAAGTTAGTGGCCCCAGCAGGAGTGTGACATTGCTGCAGGGATCAGTGCAGGCTGGCTGGGACCTGACATCAGGGCTGGCCTAGCCTGTGTGACCAGTGTCATCACACAGGGACCTTTCTCAAAAGGCCCCATACCTAGGGTCAGTCTCTGCTGCCCTCACCCCCATAAAGTGCCTAGGCTGAGCCTGAGCCCAGGGAGGGGTAAGTAAACTGTGCACTGAGTCTTGAGGCAGGCTCAGGGACAGGGGTTGGGGCAGTTTGCCCAGAGAGTGTCCCTGTGTGCAAGACAGCAAGATGTTAAATGTGTGAGAGGTCTGGGGGGTGGAGGGACCACAGAAGGAAGGGAGCAGGACTCGTCCTGATTGTCAACATTTTCCATTCTGCACTGGACTCTGCAAATCATGCAGCAGGTCCTGCCCTGACCACCTGAGAGGCTGTGGTCTCCGGGAGCCCACTCATCTTCCATTGGGCCCACTCAGCTGCCATGGGGCAGAGGCAGGGAGCCCTGAGGGGGCCAGGTCTGGGTCCTGCCAGGGACAGCAGTTACATGTGGAGGTGGCAACAGCTCCAAGGGAGGTTTGGTTAGGGAGCTGAACAGGCCCTGGGAGAAGTGGACGGTCTGAGGTGGATGACAGGGTCCTCGCATCTGTACCCAGGCCTGGGGAGAAGTTGGTCCCTGGATTTTCAATCACAGCTCTGGCCTGGGGATACCAGCTGAGGACAGGACCCCGATCAAGCAGAGTGAGTTTTGGACATGCCAAGTGAATGTTACTGGGGCCACAGGGTAAGACACAAAGCTGTTCTCCTCCCCATGATGGCCTGGGGAACAAGACCATACCCTCCTTCATAGACAGGACTGTCCTGAGAGGAACCTGAGATCTGCTCCAGTTGGCGAGAGCCAGCTCTAGGGGCTGGCAGGGGTGGCATCAGAAAGGAGCAAGGATTTGGGGGCTCGTCTGTTCCACACAATGCCCACTGTGCCAGGGGGCAGCACCATGTGGCTCTATGTCTAAATGAGAGACTGGGGTGGGGAACCCTAGGCACCATGGACACTAAGCAAACAATGGAAGCAGAAAGGCCACTCCCCCCACACCCCTTCTTCCCCAAAGTAGCCCCTAAGCCCTCAGGCCTCTCCCTTCCTTTTCCCAGAAGACCCTCATGTGGCAGGTGTCCTGCCTCATACCTGGAGGAAGGAACACCACAAGGAGACTGAGACCCTGAACAGATAGGCCTTGCCGAGCCCTGCCTCAGTTGACTCACACCCCTTTGCTTTCCTATCACACTTCCCAGTACTGTCCCCTCTTCAAACACAAGCACAGAGACACACAAATTTCTTGACTCTTTGGGTTTTCATTCCTTAAGGCTCCGGTGCCACGTATCATTTATATTCCAATTATCCATGATGTTTTTGGATAGTCTCGATGTTTGTCCCCTCCACATCTCATGTTGAAATTTGACCCCTAGTGTTGGAGGTGGGCCTGGAAGGAGGTGTTTGGGTCATAGATATGGTCCCTCATGGATGACTTGGTGTCCTTCCCACAGTGATGGATGAACTGGGTGTTTCAAGAGCCTGATACCTCCCCTCTCTCTTTCTTCCTCTCTCACCACGTGACACACTGGTTCCTACCCCCTTCATCATGAGTAAAAGCTTCCTGAGGCCTCACTAGAAGCCAAGCAGGTGCCAGCACCATACAGAACCATGAGCCAAATAAACATCTTTTCTTTATAAATTACCAGCCTCAGGGGTTCCTTAAAGACATGCAAAGTGGAATAAATGCTTTTTCTCTTTTTAATCTGTCTTGTGTTAGAGGGTCTCAGCCATGAAATGGGTGGGAAAGATCTCACTTTTTCTCCCCTCACTGGGGCTCAGGGAGCTGGGGGGATCGATCTCCTGAGGTGGCAGTGCTGGGTGTGCAGCACCCACTGGGCCCACAACCCTGAGCCTCAGGACACCAATTGTATGAGCAGCTGACATGTCCCAGAGGACAGGAGAAGGCTAGATTCAAAGTGTTACCCGTCACAGGAGAGCCTATTCCAGGAGTACCCACTCCCGTCTCCACCTATCTGCCCCAAGAGCCCTTCAAATCCCCCTTTACCAAACCCCCCCAGGAGAAGGTACTTTGAGCATGAGACCCCCTTCTCCATTCTTTGATCTCCAGATAAAGTTTCTGCTCTGTTTTGTTGAACTTGCTCTACTGGCGCAAACAGCACTGGGCAGGAAAAGGATCCATGGGGGTCAAGCAGCCCCTTAAGGGTCGGGTACACAAGCAGGCTGGTTCCTCTGAGGCCTCCCTGCTTGGCGTGTGGATGGCCACCTCCCCCACATCCTCACATGGCCACATTTCCTCATCTCATACGGACTCTGTCCTATTGGGCTAGGGTCCACCTCAGTAACCTCATGTTAATGTAAGGGTCCCATCTCCAAATGGGGTCACATTGTGCAGTACTGGAGCTTAGAACTGCACCATAAATTTCGGGAGAGACAATAGATGCACACCATCGACTGCCTCCCCTTCCAGGGTCCTCCCAGCAGGCTGACTCAGTTGCCTGCAGCTTTGGGCCACTCCTTACCTTTCTCTCATGCCCCTCACAGCCATTTTCTGCTTTCCTCCCTGTCCTGGAAGTCTCAGCTACTGCTTCTTTGCCAGCCTGCTTACTTGGAACCCCCACCCCACCCCTCATCCCTGTCACCAGAGCCTAGGCTGTGGCTGTCCATGTACCAAATGAAGGAACACACCTAGCTCCAGACCAGGGGCTGGAAACTCATCTGTACAGGACATTGAGGGTCACATGGCCTCCATGGTGGCTGCTCCTGGCTGCCCTGGGGCAAGGAAGCAGCCAGAGGGGGTAGCAACATGAGGGTATGGCTGTGTTGGAGAAAAGCAGATGGGAGGCTGGTGTCCACTGACACCAGCTCTGGGTGCACAGCCAGAAACAGTCACCTTTCATAGCAAAAAAGGACTTTTCAGAAACTTGTCATCCTCTGGACTGTAGGTTTCATGAGAGCAAGAAACCCATCTGCCTCACTAAGCACTTAGGGCTGTGCCCACGTGAAGTATGTGCTCAGTAAATGCCTGTGTCTCCACAATGGCTGGACTTCATTTCTCTTTGGGTCTCAGCAAGAGGGTCTGACAGCAACTGCGGCCTTTTATGGGGCCAGGCACTGACCGCTGCTGCACTTCACACACCATATGCACTAGAACACACAAACACAGGCTGCCTTAGATGACACATACACACCCATAAGATGGACGATTTTCCCTCTTTATAGATGAAAGAACTGAAGCTCAGAGAGGTTAAGTAAGTTTCTCAGGGTCTTATAGCATTCACTTACAGCAGTCCTCTCCTGTTGGGAGCCGGCCACGGAAGCCCACTGAGCGTCAGGGATCAGGAAGGGCCGTTGACCCTGAGACCATTAGGATGCATTCGGGAGCTGTTGACCCATTCTTTCCCTCCTTTTCCACTTGGCACAAGCAACCAGGAAAGGCTCCTGCTGGCTCTAACAGAGGACTCTGAAACCGGAAGGAACACAGCTAACTTGGGAGTCTATTGTTCCCATTTTCCACAGTTTATGGTTTTTGCTTTTAAACAATTTAAGTTTAAATTTGAGTCACATTGAGGAGCCTTAGTGCAAGTCACAGGTTCTCTTAATATGATTTTAGGAATTTATAGATATAGGTTTTAGAATATAGTTTATATAGATTAAGAAAATTTTAACAATCATTTTATTATAGAAGTGTGGTTAGTTCAGTTTGATTCAGGGGGGCCAATGAAGTTTGAATTAGGTTGCTGGTCTAGGAGACCATAACCATAGCAGCAACTGTTTCGTAGAAACTAGTTTGAATTAGCATAGAATAGTAAAAGGTAATATATCATTATGTGGGTTTCGGGGTGTAAGCATTGAACGACGTTATGTAGCTATAAACAATTAAGGGTACACAGAAACTGGATAAGAACTTCATGTTGAAAAATACAGCTGCTTGAGAGTGGAGGGGGTGTCCTGTGTGCACCTGGACCTGATCATGTGAAAGGCACATGCTACCTTTTGTGTAACCATAGCAGTTTATATGTTCCCGTGATGATAACTTTGCAGAGTTTGGGGATAAATGCCTGGGATTACACCCATTAAACTGCTTCTGGTCACTTGAACAGGAGTTCAGTCTCTATCTTTCTCCCCACTTTCTTTCTCTTTATATCTATCCCTCCAGTTTAAATCACTGATGCCACCACACCTACCAAGGGACCCCTGATCTTCGCAGGGGCAGGACCTCTGCACTCTCCTCCTAGACTACTATGCCAGTAGCTGAGAAGTCATCTCTAGCCCTTTTGTAGGATCATCTGAGTGACCCAGGCCAGGCCCCCTTCTACCTCATGTCTTGATTTACCTGTCTGCAAATTGGGAGAGCACTTTTCATAGCCACAGTCAATACTTGAGTGAAAAATGCACAATAGGCCTCAGTTTCCAGGTGCCATGAAATAAAGCCCGTACACTAATGAACGCATTATCGTCATCAGTGTGGGTACACCTACTTTTATGAAACTGGCCAGTGGATTTATGAAGTCTTTCCAGTCCATGCTTAGGGGAGGTGGTTTTACTACCTACCATCAATTGCTGCAGAAATAGAACATTTCTGCTTAATAAAAGACAAACGCCAACAACTAAACACAGATCAATACATCAGGGACAGCCCAGTCAGCACAGTGGAAGCCCACACAGAGAAATTCTGTCCTGTGGGAGGTCTCAATTCCTCAAGTGGGCATCTCAGGGGGAAGCACAGACCAAGGGCTGGGACACAGCTCCCAACCTGTCATGTATACAGAATGGAGAGAAGTCAAAATGAAGTGGAATAGGAAGGACCAGGAACAGATGAAGCCTGAGAACAGGCAAACAGTCCTGGTCCTTGGAGGAGGTATGTGCCTGCCTTGGGTGCTCAGTGGCACTGGACAGGAGTGCTCCATGTCTGTCCCTCATTTTCCCAGGGTGCCTTGTCAGACTGCAGAAACTGGAAAGTGACTG
>NW_007218951.1:0-4642 GCF_000164805.1 Carlito syrichta | reverse complement strand
AGGGTGTTCTGTACGGAACTCACCCAAGCCCTCATGCAGTGCCTCATCGAAGAGGGTGGGTGAATTCTTGAATCCTTGAGGCAGTCTCGTCCAGGTGAGTTGAACGTTGATGCCTCTTTCTGGGTCCGCCCACTTGAAAGCGAAGATGTCCTGACTTTTGGGGGCCAAGGATAGGCTGAAAAAGACATCCTTTAAGTCTAGCACAGTATACCATGCCCTGGTTGGGGGCAGGGTGGTGAGGAGGGTGTAGGGATTCGGATCTGTAGGGTGTATATCCATCACCCACCGGTTCACCTCAGGTAAGCCTTGAACCGGATGTTGTCGTTTGAGTTCGGTTTTCGCACTGGCAACAGGGGAGTGTTCCAGGCTGACTGGCAGGGCTGCAATATGCCCTCACTTAATAGTCACCGAATGTGAGGAGTTATGCCTTCTCGGGCAGCCAGGGGCATTGGGTACTGCCAGATTCTGACCGGATCGGCTCCTGACTTGAGCTCAATGAACACAGCCTGCCGGTGCTTGGCTAGTCCCGTTCCCCCCATCTCTGCCCATGCCTGGGGAAAGTCCCATAACCAACAGTTAATATCCTCCATTGGTGGTGGAGGGCTCTGGTGGAGGCGATACTAATTCCCTAAGCTTATACTGAGCACCTGGATAGAGTGTCCATCCTTGTCTAAGATTTCTGTTCCTCCTGGATGGAAGCTGATCTGGGCACCCATTTTGGTGAGTAAATCTCGTCCTAGTAGGGGATACGGGCACTCAGGGATGACTATAAAGGATTGAGATACCCGGCCCACGCCAAGGTCCACTGTTCTTTGGGTGGTCCATGGGTATGGCTTGGTGCCCGTGGCCCCCTGCACCCACGATATTTTATTTGTGAGCTTTCCCTGTGATTGTAACAGGACGGAGTGCTGCGCACCCATGTCCACATGAAATTGCATGGGTTTCCCCTCCACCTTCAACATTACCCTGGCTTCGGGGAGGGGTTCTGAACCCTGATCTCCCTAATCTTCCAGGGTTAGGACTCTTTCCCCGTTCGAGGTAAGCTCGCCTCTTTGAAATGAGAGGTTGAGTCCACACCCACAGGGTGGCAAACTTTCTTTAGGTTCTGGAGGTTTTTCCAGACAATCTTTTACCCACTGTCCCTCCTTCCTGCAGTATGCACACTGGTTTTTAGCCAATCTGGGGCATCCCTTTTGGAAACCACTCTTCTTACCTGGCTCTCTGGCCAGCTGCTTGAATTGCCTCTGCTTTTCCCGAAGGTCATTGGTGGTAGTAGCCAGCAGGATTTTAGACAAGTTGCGGGTCTGGCGATCATTTCCTCTGGTCTGTTGGTCTTCTGGACTTTCTTGGTTGTTGTACACTCTTTCTGCCACTATTAATAAGTCTTGGAGGCTTTCACCTAATCTCTCTACTTTCTGCAACTTTTTTCTAATATCTGGGGCAGCCTGATTAATAAAAGCCATCATAACAGCTGCCTTGTTTTCCGGCACTTCTGGACTCATAGGAGTGTACCGTCCGAAGGCTTCTGTAAGCCATTCCAGGAACGTGGCCGGACTCTCATCTTTCTCCTGTTGAATATCATATACTCTGGCCAAATTAGTGGGCTTGCGTGCCACAGCCCTGAGACCTCCATTAGAGTCTGGCGGTAGACCTGGAGCCTCTCCTTACCTTCTGCCATGTTGAAGTCCCACATGGGGCGGGACAGGGGGAAGGCTGCATTGATGATGTCCGGATTCTGGGTTGGTTGCCTGTCTTCTCCCAGAACCAATTTCCGGGCTTCTGTCTGAATGCGTTCCCTTTCCTCCATGGTAAAGAGAACCTTTAAGAGCATCTGACAATCATCCCATGTGGGCTGGTGGGTAAAAAGAATGCTTTCTAGCAAGTCAGTTAGATCTTTTGGATTATCAGAGAATTTAGCAGTTTGGGCTTTCCAATTATACAGATCAGAGGTGGAGAATGGTCAATAATGCAGGGGCTGTTCTCTGATTTCTCTTGGGGGCCTGATTGTACAGAGAGGGAGTGCAGTGGAGTCTGCGGGTCCCTCCTCCAGAGCAGCTGGGGCTCCCTGAGTGGTGTGTCCCCACCTCCCTGCTGCCGGTCCATGCCAAGGCTCCTCCCCTGGTGGCACCAGTCCCTCAGCGGCACCCGCCACAGGTGCTGGGGGTGCTGAGGGGGCATTGGGGTAGGGGGAGGAAGAAACATCTCCAGATCTGAATCCAGCAGGACTGGATAGAGCGGAGGTTTAGTTGGCCCTGTGGCTTTCAGGAGTCTGCCATCCTTAGCCTCCTTCTCCTGTGTGATCAGAACTCAGAGCGCTGACCCTGTTTGAGGTGGAATAAAAGACTTGGCCCACGGGGGTTTAATTATACCCTGCCATACCAGGATGTAAGGCACATGGTCGGGGTGGCCGCACGGTCCATCCTGTAAAATGACATGCTTAACCTGTAAGACAATGCTTAATGAGAAAGTGCTCTCTGGTGGCCACCCTACATTGAAGGACGGCCATTCAGACTTACAAAGGGCCTGGAATTTTTTTCTGTGGATGATTACACTCAGATTATCAGCCCTTTCCTTTACATCCAAGAAATGGTCAGTCATAAGAGTTAGAGGGGTAGTCAGCATCTGTCCCATTCCCTTTTCTGTACAATATAACACACAAAACAAGATTACACACAAGACAAGACTACTAACAATGAAGTATGGTTGTCCACGGTCATGCAGACCAAAACAAAACTGAGCTGAGGGTGAGTCCGATCCTCTTGGTGATTGACTCTCCTTACAGTGGAGGGATTCCTCATCCTCCAGGGAAGGATTCCACATCCTCCCAAAGGGGGCAAGGGATGTCTCCCAAGACCCTGGCTGACGGCCTGCCAGAGCATCTGCTTAAGCCAGTGCTGACCTTAATACCGAATGGAATTCCTACAGACAATACAGATGCGCGCTTACCAAAAATGAAGTGCACTTACCTGCCGACACTGGGACCCTCCGGGCTGGGGGGGGGTGTCTTGGGGAGGGTCTCTGGGATCCCAGATGAGGCCCCAAATGTAGTACCCGAATCCTGAATCTGAGAGACCACCAAAGAGCCAGCTCCGATGCAAATCACACAAGGGTCTTTATTCAGACTCGAGTCTGGGCTCACGTCTGTGACCGGCGCAACGGTACAGGAACGAGAGCCCAGACCTAGTACAGCAGGTAGTTTATATACACAGTTATGAGGGAGGGACTGGGCATGACCGGTTTTCCCTAGGCTTGAGACATTATCCAATTAGAAGAAGGCATGACGTAGAACACGAAGCTCACGGACCTTGGAGAATTTGTTCCCAATTAGGTCTGCGGTGATGTCAGGGGACAGGAGAGCTTGAGGTTGGTGGCTTTGTTTTTGATTTGTGCAGGTGCGGGCCCAGCTGCCCATGATTGATTACTAATGGCTACGCAGGCAGAATGGAGTCAGTCAAGTCATCTGGACTGTTAGATAAGCTGTGGTTCACACAGTCACTGTGACTGTGCATAAATCAGCTCGGGCATACAGGCAGGTTTGAGATAACACAGAGCCCACCAGAACTGCGGCTAGCACCACAGAGCCTACCAGAAGTGCAGCTGGTGCCACAGAGCCCACCATAATTCAAGCAAAGGAATGTCTGGGAGGGGCTTTTTGCTTAACATTCACACACTGCCAGCAGAAGATGCTGGTTATTTCTATTTTTTTTTTTTGAGTTGGAGTCTCACTCTGTCTCTCAGACTGGAGTGCAGTGGCTGCTTCTGGCCACCACAGCCTTGACCTGCTGGGCTCTGGCGATCCTTCCACCTCAGCCTTCCAAGTAGCCAGAATTATAGTCATTCGCTGCCATGCCTGGCTGATTTTTTTTTTATTTATTGTAGAGATGAGGTCTCACTGTCCAGGCAGGTCTCAAACCCATGGGCTCAGACAATCCACTCACCTCAGCCTCCCAAAGGGGTGGGATTACAGGCTGAGCCACCAAGCCCGGCTCAAAGCTGGTTATTTCAATTAACATGGTTATTATGGGACAAACAAAAACTAAACTTAACAAGGTTCTAAGTATAAGCACTGCAAACACTTCATAACTTTACAGTCACAGCCACCGGGCGGCCTATATATGCCTAGTCCTATGGGGTAAGGATTTATAAAATACAATGAACGTGAGGTAGGAATTCATACAGGATTTATAAAATACAGTGAACGTGAGGTAGGAATTCATACAGTCTCTATAAAATACAGTGAACGTGAGGTAGGAATTCATACAGTCTCTCATTACATGCTTTTTTGGGTTTAAATGACTACTTTAAAATTTAGATTCTTAATTATGAACTTATAACTAAGCGATTATATGAGGCTGCTCAGGGTTCAAAACATGAACCTCTGGACTGCCACAAAAAGTTTTCTCACTGGCACAAAATGTTTTCTTTTTAATTCCGAGACACACTAATGAGGGCCCCAGCTCTGGCACTCCCTGACTTACAAAAGAACTTTATCCTCTACACAATGGAGAGGGAAGAAATAGCCTTGGGGCTGCTAGGACAAAGGTATGGTCCAGTTATGAAGGCAGTAGCATACTTACCTAAACCCTTGGACAATACAGCAAAAGGATGGCCATCATGCCTTTGGGCCCTAGCAGCAACTGCC
>NW_007218950.1:0-12421 GCF_000164805.1 Carlito syrichta | reverse complement strand
GCTATGGGGGTTTCCTCTCTTTCTTGGTGAATTTCAACTGCTTTTGTAACATTCTGTGATCTAGGAAGGGTTCCTTGATTCTTCAATTATCGATTCCCTGAGGTCTCGCAACTGAGTCCAATCTACAGGATTCTTATTTCCCAGTTGTGATCAATATTTGGGAAGTTCGATTCTGCCAATAAGACCCCTTATCCAGAAGGGTGTCGCCTCTCCCATAGTCATAGCTACTCTCCTAATCATTCCCTTTCCCTCTCCCATAAATGGGATATTTATAGTAAACATTATCTCAGCCCAAGTATAGAAACCTGGGTCCTAGAAATTGTTCTAATTGTTCTGCTAAACCAAGGGAAACCCCAAGTGGTGATTCCATTTCCTTTTTGAAATTCCTGACTTCAAAACTTGTAAGGGGGCATTTACAAACCTGATTTCTCCCTTTCCCAGTGAAACTTCCTGAAGGAAGAACATGCTGGATGTCTGCTGTTCGGGAGGAAGAGGGAAGTTCTCTATATCCTTGCTACCTCGGTCCAAGTTTTCCTTATTTTGGGGTAGGGATTCAAAGGGCTGTCGGTTTAATACCTCATGGTGTCTGATCTCTGTTTCCCCTGATTCCTCTGCTGCCCTTTGAGTGTCTTGTTCCTACATTGTGTAGTGTATGGAGGGGGCAGACATGCAAAGGGGTCCCAGGACTTTTCCTTAGATCGCATCTTTGTTCCCTTAGAGGGAACATAGGGCTTAATACCGGTCAGCAACCAAGAGCATAGTCTATTTCTTCTCATGAGGATGGGGTCTTCTTGTGGACATGAATAATTTGGGCTTAATTTTTTCTTTCTGAACTCAAGGCAGGACTTATAATCCAATTTATTCTACCTTGGCTTGTGGACGAATTTGCCTGGTTGCCACAGCACCTGTTTTTTCTACCTGTGCCACTTCCACTGTCTCTGGAACAATAGTCTTGGTGTATCTACAGTCCCGCCAGTAACCAAGACACACAATCAGTGCAGGCCACCTGAAATCGTGGGTCCCATTTACCCCACTGTTGGAGTCCTCCTTCCACAGACACCGAGTATCCTAGATGAGCCGCCAAAATGTGAGAAACAAATTATCCCATCCAAAATCAAACGATGGAAACAGACACATGGAGGGCTGCAGAAGCGGGACTTTTTTTTTTTCATTTGTTGTTTCACTCTGTCACCCAGGCTGGAGTGCAGTGTCACACTAACAGCCACTGAGGATTCACCTGCTGGGTCCTGGTGATCCTTCAGCTACCATGCCCATCTATTTTTTTATTTATTGTAGAGACTATGTTTCCCCAAGTTGCCCGGGCTGGTCTGGAACCCCGCAGGCTCAAGTAAATTCACTCCCTAGCCCTCCCAAAGTGCTGATATTACAGGCTGAGACACTGAGCTCAGCCAGAACTGAGACTTTATTTTTTTATTTTTTGAGTTGGAGTCTCACTCTGTCACCCAGACTACATTGCAGTGGCTGCTCCCGGCCACCACAGCCTCAACCTGCTGGGATCCAGCTATCCTTCCACCTCAGCCTTTAAAGTAGCTGGAACTACAGGGGCGTGCTACCACACCCGGCTGACTTTTTATTAATGTATTGTTGAGATGAGGTCTCACCAAGTTGCCCAGGCGGGTCTTGAACCCACGGGCTCAGGCAAACCACTCACTTCAGCCTCCCAAGGCATGGGATTACAGGCTGAGCCACCGAGCCCAGCTAGAACTGAGACTTTAATAGCAGTCTTGCAATAGTTAGAGCAAGTAATTTATTTCCTATTATGCAAGTTCCTGCACCATTTCTTCATTGGCTGACTACCATGGGGTCACAATCTTACTGAGCGTCACCTAGTTTTTTTTTTATTTCCCTTGTTAGGTGCTGGATTCCATATGGTGTCATATACCTTCCCTGTTGGTGTGTTTGCAGGGCATGGGGTCAGAATCTAGTTTTGGTAAACTTCCTTGGGGGGCTATGCTGGTGGAGGGGGAGGGTGACAATCCTGGAAAGGCTTTCTGGGTGGTTTTTTCCTCTCAAAATCCTGCTTGCTAAGATACATGGACGATGTCACATCTTCAAGCCATTAGGGAAGTTTGGCTGGTAGTAGTTCTCTACCCAGAGATATCTACTTGGACTTGAAAATGGACCCATTGAGGTCTCACTTTCGTACACTGGGTACACTGTCAGGTTTCTGGAAGGTGAGTGAGTTCCCACAATAGGCAGTGGGGCTCATGTGGATAGGCATAATTTTTGTCACCCTTGAGTCTGAAAAGAAATTATGGTAGGAAGGGGTATTTGCCTCTGCAAGCAGAGAATTGTTCAGGGCCTTCACCTCTCTGAGGTCAGGGGAGTCACAGACCTAGCTGAATGTCAGTGTGGCAGCCATGGGCTACATGGGCCTAATAGGTTTGGAATAATTTAGTCTAAAATGAGATATACTGGAAGCTTAAGTTACCGACCAATTTTCATGTACATTTTTTCTCTTTAGTCTCTGTGCATCAAATATGCTTCATGTGACTATCAAGATACTCATGTAGTTTTTTTGTGATTTTCAAAGATATAGTTCCCAAAAGAAACTTTATTAACATTTTTTCTTGATTCCATAATAAGATGGTAATAATTTGAATATATTCAACTAAGTCAATTATTATAATTCATTTCATTTGTTTCTCTTCCTTTTTAAAAATGTGGTTACATTTTATTTTGTTTTATTTTTTGAGTTGGAGTCTCACTGTGTCACCCAGACTGGAGTGCAGTGGCCGCTCCTGGCCAACGCAGCCTCAGCCTGCTGGGCTCTGGCGATCCTTCCGCCTCAGCCTTCTGAGTAAGTAGCTGGAACTACAGGTGTGTGCTACCACACCCAAATAATTTTTTTATTTATTATAGAGATGAGGTCTCACCAAGTTGCACAGGCGGGTCTCAAACCTGTGGGCCCAGGCAATCCACTCACCTCAGCCACCCAGGCTGTGGGATTACAGCCGAGCCCGGCTTGTGCTTACATGTCAAATGTAATGCATGGCTAGCATTTTCTTTGGACATTGCTGCCTAAGAGGATTGCCTCCTTTGTGAAAGCTCAATCTGCCTCCTCATAAGACCTAGAGACAAGGAATGTATTGAAAGAAGGGATCCCTAGAAACATAGGATGTATCTAGTTTAATGTAGTACAGCTTGCACAGGCCACACGTCCTTTTGCAGTATAATCATTAACAAGAAAACATTTTGTTTGTCTGGGTTCTGTGGCCTGACCTGTAATCCCAGCACTTTGGGAGGCAGAGACAAGTGACTTGTCTGAGATAAGTGTATGGCCTGAGCTGACAAATTCGAGAAGAGTCCAGGCAATTAGGCAAGATCTCATCTCTACAATAAATATTTAAAAAGAGAGAAAACGCTTTGGTTATAGATAGCATTGATTACACAAAACCCTTAAGTGTGTCAAGACTTACTAAAAACCTATCTTCCAGGCATTCATATCAATACATTATTGTCAGCCACCCATGATGACATCCAGGTATCACTCAACCATGACAACCCTGGTCCACCACCTAAGGTCATGCGATGTTGATGCCTGGCAATGTAAAGATGCAAGATTCATGAGACTGCTGTGGAAACCAAAGAATGCACATCTGGATGTTCCTTTTGGACCGGACTTCCTCCAGGTCTAACCCCCCTCCATAAATCAAAGTCTTACTTTGGAGGCCTTAAATATTCCTGACTTCCAGGCTGCCATCCCACACTCTCTAGAGTGCCAGCCACCTTTCCATCTGTGAAAGGTGAATAAAAAAGTTTACTTTCAGGCCAGGCACGGTGTGGCTCATGCCTATAATCCCAGTACTTTGGGAGGCCGAGATGAGAGGATGGCCTGAGCCAATAGGTTCGAGACCAGCCTGGGAAACTTAGCAAGATCTCATCACTACAATAAATCAGGAAAAATTTTGCCAGGCGTGGTGGCGTGTGCCTGTAGTTCTAGCTTCTTGGAAGACTGAGGCAGAATCGCCTGAACCCAGCAAGTCAATACTCTGGTGACTGTGAGCATGACACTGCCCTCCATCCTGGGCAAAGAGTGAGACTCCGACTCAAAACAAAAAACAAGCAAAAAAAGCTTTACTTTCTTCTGTACTGAAATCTTGCTTTACTACCGCGGCACAGCCCACCTTGCCTCAGTTTACCCTTTGAGTTATAAAATCTGAAACTTAAAATAATTGCCAGTATATTGTTTCTATTTATGAATAACATACCTATATGTGCTGTATGATATTATTCGTAAGTGAATATATTATTATAAACAGTGTCAAGGCGAATGTCACCATTCATGAGCAGGTGTTGGTGCAGGAAGGACTCTCAGCTTCAAAATGCTGCATGCGAAAGCCTGCTTTTTGTTGGGATCGGGCACTTATCCTGTATTCCCAGCGCGTTTGGAGACCGAGGCGAGCGGATTGTCTGAACCTGCGTGTTCGATACCAGTCTGGGAAACTTAGCGAGACCTCGTCTCTACAATAAATTAAGAAATTATCCAGGCGTGGTAGCGCGCGCCTTCATTCCCAGTACTTGGAAGCCGGGAGCATAAGGATCGCCGAAACCCCGGGCGACAGAGTGAGACTCCATCTCAAAAGAAAGAAATCTGCTTTTCTTGACTCTAAGAGACCCTGACTGACTGCTTCTCCTGTCACTCAAAGACTGAGGGGTGGGCTCTGGAACCCTATCCTATCAGCAGATGCCATGGTGGGAACTACCCAATCAATATGGGCCGGAAGAGCAGCTGCGGTTTCCGGTGCAGTCTGGGCCTTTGGCTCCTGCGCCTGTGCACAGAGCTTGGTAGTACCCGCTGCTCTGTCCCTCTCTCCAGGTGTCCGTGGTTACTCTGCTGCAGCATCTGTCGCCCTGTGACTTTCAGGTCCTGGAAATCTGTAGGGAGGTAGCCGGGACACCCAGAAGGTGGGAGATGGTGAGTATGGGACCAGGTGGGAGAGGGGAAAGGCGGATGGACCCGGATAATCCGGGTGCAGCGGGCTGGAGCAGTCCCGCCGGTGGCAAGGCCCCATCCTCTCGATGCATGTGGGACTGGGAGGCGACCTGGCGTCTTGTATCCATGGCAACCTCACCCGCGAGATCCCTTTCTGGGAATCTTCTCAGCCCGTGCTCTGGGTGTGGGGGCGCCAAGGGGGAGCAGTCCCAGGCAGAATCCCACGTGCATGTGGGGCTGGTGGGAGAGAGGTGGTCCTGTCCCCGCCCCATTCCCTCCCCAAGGTCACACGGAGGCTCCTTCACAATGCAAAGGAGTCACCTTGGGTCAGCAGCGAATCGTGAATCCCAAGCCCAGCCAGGGTTCGTGGCGTGGCGGTCCGGGAAGGCCTGGGGAGAAAGACTTTGAGAAGGGGCAGGGTTGATGCAGAGACCCACAAAAGGTTCTCTTTTTCTCCACAGCCCCTAGAGAAGGGCAAGGCGGGGTTCAAGCACTCCTCCACATTCCTGAGCACTGGACTGAGAGTCCCCTTGTGTTCTTTTACTTTTTTTTGAATCGGACTCACTCTGTCGCCCAGGATGAATGGCAATGGCACGCTCATGGCCTCCGCAGCCTCGACCTGGTGGACTCAGGCGATCCTACCACCTCAACCTTCCAGGAAAATGGAACCACAGACATGCGCCGTTAGGCACAGCTAATTTTTCTTGATTTATAGTAAAGATGAGGTCTCCCAAGTTGCCCAGGCAGCTCTCGAACCCGTGGTCTTATACCGTCCTCTTACATCTGCCCCTCGAATTGATGGGATTACAGACTGAGTCACCGAGCCCCGCCCAGCAGAACTTTTTTACAAAGACCTCCAGTTGGGCATTTTCCCTTGATTCAAACTCAGAAATAAACATATTTCTTATTTGTTTCCGTCGGAGTCTCAAACTATCGCCAAGGCTGTAGTGTTGTGGCATCCTAATGGCCAACCCAGCGTCGACCTGCTGGGCTCCGGGGATCCTTCCTCCTCAACTTTCCAAATATCCTGAACTACGGGCGTGCACTACCGCACCCGGCTTATCTTTGATTTATTGTAGAGACAGGTCTCCTCAAGTTTCCCAGACTGGTCTTGAAACCGTGCGCTCAGGCAAACCACTCGCCTCGGCCTCCCAAAATGCTGGGATTATAGGCTGAGCCACCAAGCTCGGCTGGCTTCCTTTTAGTTTCTTTTTTTTTTTTTCTTTTTGAGTTGGAGTCTCACTCTGTCACCCAGAGTGGAGTGCAGTGGCCACTCCCGGCCACTGCAGCCTCATCCTGCTGGGCTCCGCAATCTTTCTGCCTCAGTCTTCCATGTAGCTGGAACTACAGGCACACTACTATGCCCGGCTAATTTTTTGGTTTATTGTAGAGATGAGGTCTCACCAAATTGCCCAGGTGGGTCACGAACTCACAGACTCGGGCAATCCACTCACCTCAGCCTCCCAAAGAGCAGGATTGCAGGCTGAGCCACGGAGCCTGACCCCTTTTAGTTTCTTTATGAAATATGGCTGCCCCTAGTTCTGTTGTGGTTTGATCTAATTAATCACCAGAGACACAGACAGGGAGAAGGAGAGTGTTTAATTTCTATTTTCAGGTCATTGGGAGATGGGTCTGGATCATTGTCCATAAGTCTGCTTAAAGGAACACAACTTAGCTGGGCTCGGTGGTTCAGCCTGTAATCTGGTGCCTTGGGAGGCTGAGGTGAGTGAATTGCCTGAGCCTGCGGGTTCGAGACCCACCTGGGCAACTTGGTAAGACATCATCTCTACAACAAATCAAAAAATTAGCTGGGTGTGGTAGCGCACACCTGTAGTTCCAGCTACTTGGAAAGCTGAGGCAGAAAGATTGCCAGAGCCCAGCAGGTCGAGACTGTGGTGGCCGGGAGCAGCCACTGCACTCTAGTCTGGGTGACAGTGAGACTCCAACTCAAAAAAAATAAAAAATAAAAAAGAATGGAACACAACTTCATTCCAGTATTTATACCCAAATTCATAGCCCTTTATCTACCCTGGGCTCAAACCCTATGTGCAGTTTTAGCATAACTCAGGATTTACTTCACAGTTTTTCATACATGACTACTGATGTGACACAACGTCTGCTGTTCATGTTGACATTTTATTTTATTATTTAATTATTACTTATTTTTTGAATTGGAGTCCAGTCTGTCACCCAGTGCAATGGCAAGCTCAGGATCACCACAAACTCCACCTACTGGGCTTAGATGATACTTCTGTCTTAGCCTTCCAAGTAGCTGGAACTACGGGAACTTGATAACACATCCAGCTTTTTTTTTAATGATTTATTGTAGAGATTTGTTCTCACCAAGTTGTCCAGGCTGGTCTTGAACACCTGAATTCAGGCAATCCTCTAACCCTGGCCTCCCGAGGTGCTGGAATTACAGGCTGAGTCACCACGTCTGGCCTCATGTTGACATTTTAGATAATGTTTGGGAATTTGCAATATGTTCTTTTACAGTTTTTGAAGAGGATGGAGCAGACAATTGCAAGATGTGGATGGAAGGGAACACATAATTGTAACCACCTATCATTCTCAGAGCCTGCCTGTGACACTCGTCTTTGTATTCGCAGATGGGGAGGCAAGGCCCACTCCGTGTTTCAGACACAGCGTTGTCAGCCTTGGATTCTGTCCTAATTATCAGGTCATCCGGCTTGCTCAGCTGTTTCTTCTTCAACACCAGCAGTGGATACAGGATAAGATGGGTCAGTTTGGCAAAGGCATGCTAGGAGAGAGGGGGTTGAATAGTAACAGTGTATACTTTTGAATCCAAGGGTCTGTGATGTTTATTGCAACTCAGCTGCAAGAGAATACAAGTTTAAGACTTTCTAAATGACTGTTCACATACAACCAAAATGACCACTTTCAGCCTATAACAATTCCAGTGTGTCCAAGTATTTAAGAATTTTATTCCATGACTTGAGTGTAAGATTTTTCTTTTCTTTTTTTTTTGAGTTGGGTTCTCACTCCATCACCCATATTGGAGGGCAGTAACACACTAATGGCCATTCCAGTGTTGACCTACTGGGCTCCAGCAATCCTTCCACCCCAGCCTTCCAAGTTGCTGGAACTATACGCATGTACTACCACACCAGGGTGATTTTTGATTTATTGTGGTGAAGAGTTCTCACCAAGTTGCCTGGACTGATCGTGAACACACTGACTCAAGCACTCCACTCACCTTGGCCTCCCAAGTACTGGTATTACATGCTGAGGCACCAATCACAGTCTTTTATTTTTTGAGTCCTGTCTCACTTTTGTCACCCTGGGTGGTGTGCAGTGGCACACTCATGGCTGCCTCAGTCTTCCAAGTAGTTGTATCTGCAGACCCATGCTACCATGGCCATCTAGATTTTTATTTTTCTTATAGAAAGTTTGAAGCTGGGCTCGATGGCTCAGCCTGTAATCATGCACCTTTGGGAGGCTGAGGTGAGTGGATTGCCTGAGCCTGCAGGTTCGAGACATGCCTGGGCAACTTGGCAAGACTTCACCTATACAATAAATGAAAAAGTTAGAAGGCTGAGGTGGAAGGATCACTGGAGCCCAGCAGGTTCAGGCTGTGGTGAACGGGAGCATGCCACTGCCCTCCAGCCTGGGTGACACAACTCAAAAAAAAAAAAAAAAAAAGAATGAGTGGGTTGAGTGATGTGATCTAAAGAAACCAAGATAATACTTTAAATGGATTATTTCTTTTATACTTTAAATAACAAAACCCTCCATGAAAATGCCATTGATTGGCACTAGGATTCATACACAGGTAAGATTGCTCCAGTTTACTGGTAGTTAGGTAAAGATTGAACAGGAGGTCTGGAGAGCAAATTCTTAAACCAATTACCTCCATGTCACATGGTCTCTGGAAAAACAGATGAAGAGGTCAAGATCTCTGCAGCCCAGAAACTTCATCTTTTTTACATGGGTAAATGATTGAATTTAACACCATGTGGTTAGTACATAAAAGGGGGCAGTTGGGTGATGTAAGCCTATTTGGGGCCTTCCCTCATGTTGTTTTTCTGAGTTCTGATGTCACTGCCTGAAGGACCATTCATGTACAGAAGAGTTGTGTTTTCATTATCACTATTTCTGTTGTTTTTACCTTCTTAGAAAAACACTTTACTAATATTATTGTCCTGGCAAAGCCTGATGACTTTTGGTGAAATTGCTCATTATTACATGTTATAAAATGGGCAAGGAAGGAAGTGACTTTAATAGATTAAAATTATACACACACTGGGAGTCAACTTTCTGTTGCACAGGCTTAGGAAATTCAGACTGGCAACACCCCAGAGGCGCTGACATCAGAATCCTATAGGGCTCACTCCTTGCTCCATCCCTGCCCAGATCACCTTCTAAGCCTCCCCCATGTCTGTCTCCACTCTGAAATCTACCATCAAAGAACAGATCTGAAGAGGTCAGAGTTTTGTTTAGCTGCTCCCAGTTTCTCTCCCAAGCTGGTGGTCACCATTTTCCTACACACAAAAGCAGGTAAATGGGAGCAAAGAACTGTGTATTAGGGGTTTCCATTGCTTTCTTTTTTATTAACACCTGTGTTTCTGGAGTCATCCCGCCCAGCTGTTCTTCATTCCTGTAAATCCAGAAATTGTTCCTCAATTTATAAAAATGTAAAAATAAACAATAGTGAAAAATCCCCCTTGAACTACATTCCACTCTTCCTATTTACATCCCTCCCATCTTCTGGTATGTAGTATCTATTTGATACTTTTATGTTTGATTCAAAGTATAATTTATTTGGAAAGTAGATTAGAGAGAAGTGAAATATTTTTATTTCATGCACTTTATTTTAAAATCATTGACGAAGAAATAGCCTGGGTCCTTCCTGGAAATCCTAGGAACTAGAGGACACTTAGTACCCACATCCCGGACTGCTAGGGGAATTCACTTCCATACTGTGTGTTTGTTCTGCCAGGGTGACAGTGAGACCCTCACTTAAATATAAATTAAGTGGTCAGACTCAATATTTCAGCCTGTAATACCAACAATGTGGGAGACTGAGGCAAGTGGATTGCCTGAGCCCGTGAATTCAAGATCAGCTCTGAACACTTGGTGAGACCTCATCTTTACAATAAATAAAAAAATTAGCTGGGAGTTGTAGCACACCCCCATAGTTCCAGCTACTTGGAAAGCTGAGGCAGAAGGATGGTTGGAGACCAGCAGTTTGGAGCTGGGGTGGCCATAAGCATGCATGCCACTGTAACTCAAAAAATAATAATAATAAATTAACTAAATTTCATTTGTAAAAATCTTTTTCTCAAAATGTAGGTGTAACATGTCCATATAACCTCACCTGAGAACAAATCCCAGTGAAGGAGAAGAAGAGGAAGAAATGGCTGGTTCTCAGGTTCGTGTGTCCCAAGCTAGGTGCTGTGTCCCCTATTTTTACTCAAATGTCATGATTTTAGAATCTACAGACCTTTACTTCTCTACTTGTGAGAGTCCTGCCTAATGAGTTCATTTCAACTTGGTTTTTGTTCTTCTTGTGGTATTCAGGGAACTCTGATAAACACTGCTTCCCTACAAAACACAGGTTTCTCCCTGTTCTCTTCATTCATGCATCTAAGCTGCCATGAATAGTTCTCACCATGAATTCATTATGTTACAAATGTTCCCTTGTGACTGTGAAACATAGGAAGGCATGGATCCCCAAGACTCCTATTTGGGATGGGGTAGATTTTCAGATATTAATGAACAGTGGTCACTTTTTAATTGTGTCACCCAGGCTTTAGGGTTATGGCATGCTCCTGGCCACCACAGTTTCAACCTGTTAAGATCAGGTGATACTTCAACCTCAGCCTGCCAAGTAGCTGGACATATGGGAACATTTACTATTAAGGATTTTTCTGGATGTTCCATTAGCTAAATGCAAAACTGGGTTAATAAAACACACATTTAAACATATGGCAGTTAAAGCAGAATATCTCAGGATATTCAGAATATCTCAGGAAACTCTAAATAAAGAAGTATTAGATGTAACTTACTCTCTAGGATGCTAAAAACAAATTTAAAAACACTATTAGAGATTTCTTGATTAAGGTGACATCTGACTTTCTCACTATAAATTTAGCTTTTTTATGATTAGTATATACCTTGGGGAGATTTTCTAAAGATCATCACATTTAATCTGGAAGCTCTCTTCTTTTTTTTTTTTTTTTTTTTTGCATATAGTTTGCTTTTGTAAATGAAGGTGCTCACCTTTGTTTACTGGTCACATAAACTGAGATAAACCCAGGATGTGTCACTTCATGGATGTTTGCAAAATATTCTTACTGGGCCAGAAGTACTAACATAATTGGTGAACTTGTTAGAAATGCAGAAAGTCAGTCAAGCAGTGTGGCTCATGCCTATCATCTCAGCACTTTAGGAGGCTGATGCAGAAAAATCCCTTGAGCCCAAGAATTAAAGATTAGCCTAGGCATTACAGCCAGACCTAATCTCTACTCCAAAGGTCAAAAAAGATCTGGGCATAGTGGTTTGTGCTAGTAATCCTAGCTACATGTGAGGTTGGGGAATGTGGATTGTTTTATGTCAGAAGGTTGAGACTTTGGTGAGCTATGGGTGAAAGAGTGAAACCACCAACTAAAAAATATTGCAGACACTCCAGGTTTTACTTCAGACCTTCTGAATCAGAATCTGCATTTTTACAATATTCAGTTCATTGTTGTACACATTCATAGAGGAATTTTCTAAGTCACTGAGTTTGTCATCTGAGCAATGTATACAACATACCTGTGTGATGTAAATATACATTATAAATATACAGGCCTGCCTTGGTGCCCAAATTTTATAGTTTATCATTCACTTAAGTACATTATGTATGCTGACTGAGTGAATTTGATTCCATCTCTTTTCCTCAGATTTAAATATGCAAATATTTGTGTTAAAAGCTATCTTTTTGGTTAATTCCAGATGCCATGTTATTAGAACCAGTTGTCTTCACTCCTGTTTCACCTAGAGTTCAATGAAGAATAATGCCCATCTCCACTTGCTATATATGTTTTGTTTTCAGGGACTGTTGACATTCAAGGATGTGGCCATAGAATTCTCTCCGGAGGAGTGGAAATACCTGGACCCTGCTCAGCAGATTTTGTACAGAAATGTGATGATGGAGAACCACAGAAACCTGGTTTCCCTGGGTGAGGAGAACCTCAACAAACAATTCTTCCTCCATACTAAGGATTTCCTGTCCTTTTTTTTTTGGAGAATGTTTCTTGGTATTTTCTGCTTTATATGAATTAGTCAAATTCCTGCTTTGACAGAAACTGTGGTGAGTTCTTAGCAAAAAAAAGAAGAAGTTGAAGATAATTAATATCTTCTAGGTTAATAAGTTCAAAAATTTAGTGGCACATAATATCATTGTCCACAGCTAAAACTAATTGCTGACATCAATTGTGTATTTCCTGCCACTTAGCTAAG
>NW_007218949.1:0-743 GCF_000164805.1 Carlito syrichta | reverse complement strand
GTATGCTGACTGAGTGAATTTGATTCCATCTCTTTTCCTCAGATTTAAATATGCAAATATTTGTGTTAAAAGCTATCTTTTTGGTTAATTCCAGATGCCATGTTATTAGAACCAGTTGTCTTCACTCCTGTTTCACCTAGAGTTCAATGAAGAATAATGCCCATCTCCACTTGCTATATATGTTTTGTTTTCAGGGACTGTTGACATTCAAGGATGTGGCCATAGAATTCTCTCCGGAGGAGTGGAAATACCTGGACCCTGCTCAGCAGATTTTGTACAGAAATGTGATGATGGAGAACCACAGAAACCTGGTTTCCCTGGGTGAGGAGAACCTCAACAAACAATTCTTCCTCCATACTAAGGATTTCCTGTCCTTTTTTTTTTGGAGAATGTTTCTTGGTATTTTCTGCTTTATATGAATTAGTCAAATTCCTGCTTTGACAGAAACTGTGGTGAGTTCTTAGCAAAAAAAAGAAGAAGTTGAAGATAATTAATATCTTCTAGGTTAATAAGTTTCAAAAATTTAGTGGCACATAATATCATTGTCCACAGCTAAAAACTAATTTGCTGACATCAATTGTGAATTTTCCTGCCACTTAACTAAGGACTCACAAATTGAACATTCTTCCTAAATGTTATAAAGGTTCTGTTGGGAAACACTAATTTGGGACTCATTTTTAAAAATCCCTTTGCATCATGTTTTCTCTACTGACCCAGAATAATTTGATCACTGGAGAATCTCA
>NW_007218948.1:0-8828 GCF_000164805.1 Carlito syrichta | reverse complement strand
AATATGGCTGCCCCTAGTTCTGTTGTGGTTTGAACTAATTAATCACCAGAGACACAGACAGGGAGAAGGAGAGTGTTTAATTTCTATTTTCAGGTCATTGGGAGATGGGTCTGGATCATTGTCCATAAGTCTGCTTAAAGGAACACAACTTAGCTGGGCTCGGTGGTTCAGCCTGTAATCTGGTGCCTTGGGAGGCTGAGGTGAGTGAATTGCCTGAGCCTGCGGGTTCGAGACCCACCTGGGCAACTTGGTAAGACATCATCTCTACAACAAATCAAAAAATTAGCTGGGTGTGGTAGCGCACACCTGTAGTTCCAGCTACTTGGAAAGCTGAGGCAGAAGGATCGCCAGAGCCCAGCAGGTCGAGACTGTGGTGGCCGGGAGCAGCCACTGCACTCTAGTCTGGGTGACAGTGAGACTCCAACTCAAAAAAAATAAAAAATAAAAAAGAATGGAACACAACTTCATTCCAGTATTTATACCCAAATTCATAGCCCTTTATCTACCCTGGGCTCAAACCCTATGTGCAGTTTTAGCATAACTCAGGATTTACTTCACAGTTTTTCATACATGACTACTGATGTGACACAACGTCTGCTGTTCATGTTGACATTTTATTTTATTATTTAATTATTACTTATTTTTTGAATTGGAGTCCAGTCTGTCACCCAGTGCAATGGCAAGCTCAGGATCACCACAAACTCCACCTACTGGGCTTAGATGATACTTCTGTCTTAGCCTTCCAAGTAGCTGGAACTACGGGAACTTGATAACACATCCAGCTTTTTTTTTAATGATTTATTGTAGAGATTTGTTCTCACCAAGTTGTCCAGGCTGGTCTTGAACACCTGAATTCAGGCAATCCTCTAACCCTGGCCTCCCGAGGTGCTGGAATTACAGGCTGAGTCACCACGTCTGGCCTCATGTTGACATTTTAGATAATGTTTGGGAATTTGCAATATGTTCTTTTACAGTTTTTGAAGAGGATGGAGCAGACAATTGCAAGATGTGGATGGAAGGGAACACATAATTGTAACCACCTATCATTCTCAGAGCCTGCCTGTGACACTCGTCTTTGTATTCGCAGATGGGGAGGCAAGGCCCACTCCGTGTTTCAGACACAGCGTTGTCAGCCTTGGATTCTGTCCTAATTATCAGGTCATCCGGCTTGCTCAGCTGTTTCTTCTTCAACACCAGCAGTGGATACAGGATAAGATGGGTCAGTTTGGCAAAGGCATGCTAGGAGAGAGGGGGTTGAATAGTAACAGTGTATACTTTTGAATCCAAGGGTCTGTGATGTTTATTGCAACTCAGCTGCAAGAGAATACAAGTTTAAGACTTTCTAAATGACTGTTCACATACAACCAAAATGACCACTTTCAGCCTATAACAATTCCAGTGTGTCCAAGTATTTAAGAATTTTATTCCATGACTTGAGTGTAAGATTTTTCTTTTCTTTTTTTTTTGAGTTGGGTTCTCACTCCATCACCCATATTGGAGGGCAGTAACACACTAATGGCCATTCCAGTGTTGACCTACTGGGCTCCAGCAATCCTTCCACCCCAGCCTTCCAAGTTGCTGGAACTATACGCATGTACTACCACACCAGGGTGATTTTTGATTTATTGTGGTGAAGAGTTCTCACCAAGTTGCCTGGACTGATCGTGAACACACTGACTCAAGCACTCCACTCACCTTGGCCTCCCAAGTACTGGTATTACATGCTGAGGCACCAATCACAGTCTTTTATTTTTTGAGTCCTGTCTCACTTTTGTCACCCTGGGTGGTGTGCAGTGGCACACTCATGGCTGCCTCAGTCTTCCAAGTAGTTGTATCTGCAGACCCATGCTACCATGGCCATCTAGATTTTTATTTTTCTTATAGAAAGTTTGAAGCTGGGCTCGATGGCTCAGCCTGTAATCATGCACCTTTGGGAGGCTGAGGTGAGTGGATTGCCTGAGCCTGCAGGTTCGAGACATGCCTGGGCAACTTGGCAAGACTTCACCTATACAATAAATGAAAAAGTTAGAAGGCTGAGGTGGAAGGATCACTGGAGCCCAGCAGGTTCAGGCTGTGGTGAACGGGAGCATGCCACTGCCCTCCAGCCTGGGTGACACAACTCAAAAAAAAAAAAAAAAAAAGAATGAGTGGGTTGAGTGATGTGATCTAAAGAAACCAAGATAATACTTTAAATGGATTATTTCTTTTATACTTTAAATAACAAAACCCTCCATGAAAATGCCATTGATTGGCACTAGGATTCATACACAGGTAAGATTGCTCCAGTTTACTGGTAGTTAGGTAAAGATTGAACAGGAGGTCTGGAGAGCAAATTCTTAAACCAATTACCTCCATGTCACATGGTCTCTGGAAAAACAGATGAAGAGGTCAAGATCTCTGCAGCCCAGAAACTTCATCTTTTTTACATGGGTAAATGATTGAATTTAACACCATGTGGTTAGTACATAAAAGGGGGCAGTTGGGTGATGTAAGCCTATTTGGGGCCTTCCCTCATGTTGTTTTTCTGAGTTCTGATGTCACTGCCTGAAGGACCATTCATGTACAGAAGAGTTGTGTTTTCATTATCACTATTTCTGTTGTTTTTACCTTCTTAGAAAAACACTTTACTAATATTATTGTCCTGGCAAAGCCTGATGACTTTTGGTGAAATTGCTCATTATTACATGTTATAAAATGGGCAAGGAAGGAAGTGACTTTAATAGATTAAAATTATACACACACTGGGAGTCAACTTTCTGTTGCACAGGCTTAGGAAATTCAGACTGGCAACACCCCAGAGGCGCTGACATCAGAATCCTATAGGGCTCACTCCTTGCTCCATCCCTGCCCAGATCCACCTTCTAAGCCTCCCCCATGTCTGTCTCCACTCTGAAATCTACCATCAAAGGACAGATCTGAAGAGGTCAGAGTTTTGTTTAGCTGCTCCCAGTTTCTCTCCCAAGCTGGTGGTCACCATTTTCCTACACACAAAAGCAGGTAAATGGGAGCAAAGAACTGTGTATTAGGGGTTTCCATTGCTTTCTTTTTTATTAACACCTGTGTTTCTGGAGTCACCCCGCCCAGCTGTTCTTCATTCCTGTAAATCCAAAAATTGTTCCTCAATTTATAAAAATGTAAAAATAAACAATAGTGAAAAATCCCCCTTGAACTACATTCCACTCTTCCTATTTACATCCCTCCCATCTTCTGGTATGTAGTATCTATTTGATACTTTTATGTTTGATTCAAAGTATAATTTATTTGGAAAGTAGATTAGAGAGAAGTGAAATATTTTTATTTCATGCACTTTATTTTAAAATCATTGACGAAGAAATAGCCTGGGTCCTTCCTGGAAATCCTAGGAACTAGAGGACACTTAGTACCCACATCCCGGACTGCTAGGGGAATTCACTTCCATACTGTGTGTTTGTTCTGCCAGGGTGACAGTGAGACCCTCACTTAAATATAAATTAAGTGGTCAGACTCAATATTTCAGCCTGTAATACCAACAATGTGGGAGACTGAGGCAAGTGGATTGCCTGAGCCCGTGAATTCAAGATCAGCTCTGAAACACTTGGTGAGACCTCATCTTTACAATAAATAAAAAAATTTAGCTGGGAAGTTGTAGCACACCCCCATAGTTCCAGCTACTTGGAAAGCTGAGGCAGAAGGATGGTTGGAGACCAGCAGTTTGGAGCTGGGGTGGCCATAAGCATGCATGCCACTGTAACTCAAAAAATAATAATAATAAATTAACTAAATTTCATTTGTAAAAATCTTTTTCTCAAAATGTAGGTGTAACATGTCCATATAACCTCACCTGAGAACAAATCCCAGTGAAGGAGAAGAAGAGGAAGAAATGGCTGGTTCTCAGGTTCGTGTGTCCCAAGCTAGGTGCTGTGTCCCCTATTTTTACTCAAATGTCATGATTTTAGAATCTACAGACCTTTACTTCTCTACTTGTGAGAGTCCTGCCTAATGAGTTCATTTCAACTTGGTTTTTGTTCTTCTTGTGGTATTCAGGGAACTCTGATAAACACTGCTTCCCTACAAAACACAGGTTTCTCCCTGTTCTCTTCATTCATGCATCTAAGCTGCCATGAATAGTTCTCACCATGAATTCATTATGTTACAAATGTTCCCTTGTGACTGTGAAACATAGGAAGGCATGGATCCCCAAGACTCCTATTTGGGATGGGGTAGATTTTCAGATATTAATGAACAGTGGTCACTTTTTAATTGTGTCACCCAGGCTTTAGGGTTATGGCATGCTCCTGGCCACCACAGTTTCAACCTGTTAAGATCAGGTGATACTTCAACCTCAGCCTGCCAAGTAGCTGGACATATGGGAACATTTACTATTAAGGATTTTTCTGGATGTTCCATTAGCTAAATGCAAAACTGGGTTAATAAAACACACATTTAAACATATGGCAGTTAAAGCAGAATATCTCAGGATATTCAGAATATCTCAGGAAACTCTAAATAAAGAAGTATTAGATGTAACTTACTCTCTAGGATGCTAAAAACAAATTTAAAAACACTATTAGAGATTTCTTGATTAAGGTGACATCTGACTTTCTCACTATAAATTTAGCTTTTTTATGATTAGTATATACCTTGGGGAGATTTTCTAAAGATCATCACATTTAATCTGGAAGCTCTCTTCTTTTTTTTTTTTTTTTTTTTTGCATATAGTTTGCTTTTGTAAATGAAGGTGCTCACCTTTGTTTACTGGTCACATAAACTGAGATAAACCCAGGATGTGTCACTTCATGGATGTTTGCAAAATATTCTTACTGGGCCAGAAGTACTAACATAATTGGTGAACTTGTTAGAAATGCAGAAAGTCAGTCAAGCAGTGTGGCTCATGCCTATCATCTCAGCACTTTAGGAGGCTGATGCAGAAAAATCCCTTGAGCCCAAGAATTAAAGATTAGCCTAGGCATTACAGCCAGACCTAATCTCTACTCCAAAGGTCAAAAAAGATCTGGGCATAGTGGTTTGTGCTAGTAATCCTAGCTACATGTGAGGTTGGGGAATGTGGATTGTTTTATGTCAGAAGGTTGAGACTTTGGTGAGCTATGGGTGAAAGAGTGAAACCACCAACTAAAAAATATTGCAGACACTCCAGGTTTTACTTCAGACCTTCTGAATCAGAATCTGCATTTTTACAATATTCAGTTCATTGTTGTACACATTCATAGAGGAATTTTCTAAGTCACTGAGTTTGTCATCTGAGCAATGTATACAACATACCTGTGTGATGTAAATATACATTATAAATATACAGGCCTGCCTTGGTGCCCAAATTTTATAGTTTATCATTCACTTAAGTACATTATGTATGCTGACTGAGTGAATTTGATTCCATCTCTTTTCCTCAGATTTAAATATGCAAATATTTGTGTTAAAAGCTATCTTTTTGGTTAATTCCAGATGCCATGTTATTAGAACCAGTTGTCTTCACTCCTGTTTCACTAGAGTTCAATGAAGAATAATGCCCATCTCCACTTGCTATATATGTTTGTTTTCAGGGACTGTTGACATTCAAGGATGTGGCCATAGAATTCTCTCCGGAGGAGTGGAAATACCTGGACCCTGCTCAGCAGATTTTGTACAGAAATGTGATGATGGAGAACCACAGAAACCTGGTTTCCCTGGGTGAGGAGAACCTCAACAAACAATTCTTCCTCCATACTGAGGATTTCCTGTCCTTTTTTTTTTTTGGAGAATGTTTCTTGGTATTTTCTGCTTTATATGAATTAGTCAAATTCCTGCTTTGACAGAAACTGTGGTGAGTTCTTAGCAAAAAAAAGAAAAAGTTGAAGATAATTAATATCTTCTAGGTTAATAAGTTCAAAAATTTAGTGGCACATAATATCATTGTCCACAGCTAAAAACTAATTGCTGACATCAATTGTGTATTTCCTGCCACTTAGCTAAGGACTCACAAATTGAACATTCTTCCTAAATGTTATAAAGGTTCTGTTGGGAAACAGTATTTTGGGACTCATTTTTAAGAATCCCATTGCATAATGTTTTCTCTACTGAGCACAGTACTAATTTGATCACTGGAGAATCTCAGCGAGAATTATTTTTTTTACTAAAACAGGCCTTGCTGTCTCTAAGCCGGACCTGATCATGTGTCTGGAGCAAAGGAACAAGCCCTGGAATGTGATGAAGACAACGTGTTAGAGACACCCACAGGTAGGTGAGAGTGAGTGAAGAACATATGAAATGTCAAGGAGTAAGGTGAGTCTAAAATGTTGTTTGATAAGGGATCTGCTTAAGGGAAATGGTTTCTGGAAAGCCTGGATAACTTTCTCTTTCTGTAACACAGGTACACCTACTATTTCATGCTCTGAAGTTCTCCAAAACCTCCACTTCCTCCTCAGTGAAATTTTCTGAAGGTTACAGTGAAAGTCAATGTCCTCTTAATGATTCATAAGGACTGCATGATCTGATGACTCTTCTGCTGCTTTTGGGAATGTGGGAATATCTGCTTACTCTTTAGAAACTCCTAGTCACCTTTCTTTGTTTTTTGTGTTGATGTCTCACTCTGTCTTGCAGGCTAGAGTGTAGTGTCATGCTCACAGCCACCACAGCCTCAACCTGATGGGCTCAGGCAATCCTTCCATCTCAGCCTTCCAAGTAGCTGGTACTATTGGCACACATCACCAAGCCTGGCTAATTTTTTCATGTTACTGTAGAGATGTGGTCTGGCCAAGTTGTCTAGGCTGGTCTTGAACCTGTAGGTTCAGAAGTCCTCTCACCTGTGCCTCCCAAAGTGCTGTGATTATAGGCATGAGCCACTATGCCTGGCTGTAAACTATTTTTTTTTGAGTTGAAGTCTTACTCTTTCACCCAGACTGGAGTGCAGTGGCTGCTCCCAGCCACCGCACCCTCAACCTGCTTAGCTTCGGCGACAAGTTGCCCAGGCAGGTCTCGAACCGCGGTCTCAGGCAATCCACTCACCTCGACCTCCCAAAGTGCTGGGATTACAGGCTGAGCCACTGATCCCGGCCTGTAAACTATTTTTTAAGTTAGTTTTTGTATCACTTCTAAAATGTGTGAGAATAGTTCCGATTTTCTTATATGGTTCAGAAATCCCAGGAACACCATGGACAAATGTTTCTTTTCTGCCTTATGATTTCTGGTCCTAGGGAGATTTAAAATGTGATTTTATACAAATTCATATTAAACAATTTTGCCAAATCACAGACTATTTCCCTCATTAAAAGAAACCATATTGTTATTTTATTTTAAAAATTTCTTAGTGTGAACTGAGATGTTTTTAAACTCTAAATGCCAAATTTTTTTCAGTTTATTGTATCAGTTAGAGCATTGGTAAATACATTAAATTCTCACATTATCATGTTTTTTAAGTAACTCATTTAAAAATGTTCAGTATAAAGCTTAGGGCTATATACATATATACACGTATGTACACACATACATCATTATTAAAATGTGCAGTTTTTCACAAATAAAAATTGTTTAATTTTTTTTTGATTGCAGTCTCACCAGGCTGCAGTGCAGTATCATGCTCACAGCCACTGCAAACTTGATCTGCTGTGGTCAGTTGACCCTTCTGCCTCAACCTTCCTAGCTGGAATTATAGGCATGTACCACCATGCCTGGCTAAATTTTGATTTATTGTAGAGATGAGATCTTACCAAGTTGTTCAGGCTGGTATCGAACCCGTGACCTCAGACAGTCCTTTCACTTTGGCCTCCAAAAGTTCTGGGATTATAAGTGTGGGCCACCATGCCTGGTCTTTAATCTTTATTTATTGTATGTAATGAAATGATTTCATATGTTTATACATTGTGAATCAATGGTTTCAATGATGTTAGTGAAAATATCTATCACCACACATAGTTGCCATTTTATTTTTTTTTAATGGGAATGTTTCAGGTTTACTGTTTTCAGCAAATTTTTTTTTTTTTTTTTTTTTTAGGATGTAGGATACAATTCAGTCTTAGGTGTACAAATGTTCATTAGGCAGGTTTGGCAAATTTTTTGTTTGTTTTTGTTTTTGAGTTGGAATCTCACCCTGTCACCTAGACTGGAGTGTGGTGGCCGCTTCTGGCCACTGCAGCCTCTACCTGCTGGGCTCCAGTGATCCCTCCGCCTCAGCCTTCCAAGTAGCCAGAATTACAGGCATGCGCTACCACGCCTGGCTGACTTTTTGATTTACTGTAGAGATGAGGTTTTGCTGCCCAGGCAGGTCTCGAACCTGCGGGCTCAGGCAATCCACTCACCTCAGCCTCCCAAAGACGCAAGATTACAGGCTGAGCCACCGAGCCCGGAGGCAAATTTTTTAAGTAGAGAAGCCGTTATTAACTATAGTCACTTTTATGCATTAGATCTTTTGAGTTTCTGAGCTCAGGTGATCCTTCCATCTTAGCCTTTCAAGTATTGGGAATTACAGGCTCTTGCTGCCACGTTGGCTGATGTACTCTTTTGTAGAAAAAGGTCTTGCTGTGCTGTATTTCTTAGGTTCATCATGAACTGCTGGATTCAGGTGATTCTCCTGTTTCAGCCCCTGAAAATGCTGGGATTACCAGCATGAGCCACCATGTCTGGAGTGCACTGTAGATTCAAGGTAACATAATGTCCACAAGATTTATCCTCACTGTAGCACATGAAAAAATTATTATTTGAAGTTGGAGTCTCACTCTGTCACACAGACTAGAGTGCAGTGGCACACTCACAGCCATTGCAGCCTCGGCCTTCTGTGCTTAAGTGACCCTTCCACCTCAGTCTTCCAAGTAGCTGGAACTACAGGCATGAGCTACCATGTCTGGCTTTTTTTTTTTTTT
>NW_007218947.1:0-3181 GCF_000164805.1 Carlito syrichta | reverse complement strand
CCACAGAAACCTGGTTTCCCTGGGTGAGGAGAACCTCAACAAACAATTCTTCCTCCATACTAAGGATTTCCTGTCCTTTTTTTTTTGGAGAATGTTTCTTGGTATTTTCTGCTTTATATGAATTAGTCAAATTCCTGCTTTGACAGAAACTGTGGTGAGTTCTTAGCAAAAAAAAGAAAAAGTTGAAGATAATTAATATCTTCTAGGTTAATAAGTTCAAAAATTTAGTGGCACATAATATCATTGTCCACAGCTAAAAACTAATTGCTGACATCAATTGTGTATTTCCTGCCACTTAGCTAAGGACTCACAAATTGAACATTCTTCCTAAATGTTATAAAGGTTCTGTTGGGAAACAGTATTTTGGGACTCATTTTTAAGAATCCCATTGCATAATGTTTTCTCTACTGAGCACAGTACTAATTTGATCACTGGAGAATCTCAGCGAGAATTATTTTTTTTACTAAAACAGGCCTTGCTGTCTCTAAGCCGGACCTGATCATGTGTCTGGAGCAAAGGAACAAGCCCTGGAATGTGATGAAGACAACGTGTTAGAGACACCCACAGGTAGGTGAGAGTGAGTGAAGCACATATGAAATGTCAAGGAGTAAGGTGAGTCTAAAATGTTGTTTGATAAGGGATCTGCTTAAGGGAAATGGTTTCTGGAAAGCCTGGATAACTTTCTCTTTCTGTAACACAGGTACACCTACTATTTCATGCTCTGAAGTTCTCCAAAACCTCCACTTCCTCCTCAGTGAAATTTTCTGAAGGTTACAGTGAAAGTCAATGTCCTCTTAATGATTCATAAGGACTGCATGATCTGATGACTCTTCTGCTGCTTTTGGGAATGTGGGAATATCTGCTTACTCTTTAGAAACTCCTAGTCACCTTTCTTTGTTTTTTGTGTTGATGTCTCACTCTGTCTTGCAGGCTAGAGTGTAGTGTCATGCTCACAGCCACCACAGCCTCAACCTGATGGGCTCAGGCAATCCTTCCATCTCAGCCTTCCAAGTAGCTGGTACTATTGGCACACATCACCAAGCCTGGCTAATTTTTTCATGTTACTGTAGAGATGTGGTCTGGCCAAGTTGTCTAGGCTGGTCTTGAACCTGTAGGTTCAGAAGTCCTCTCACCTGTGCCTCCCAAAGTGCTGTGATTATAGGCATGAGCCACTATGCCTGGCTGTAAACTATTTTTTTTTGAGTTGAAGTCTTACTCTTTCACCCAGACTGGAGTGCAGTGGCTGCTCCCAGCCACCGCACCCTCAACCTGCTTAGCTTCGGCGACAAGTTGCCCAGGCAGGTCTCGAACCGCGGTCTCAGGCAATCCACTCACCTCGACCTCCCAAAGTGCTGGGATTACAGGCTGAGCCACTGATCCCGGCCTGTAAACTATTTTTTAAGTTAGTTTTTGTATCACTTCTAAAATGTGTGAGAATAGTTCCGATTTTCTTATATGGTTCAGAAATCCCAGGAACACCATGGACAAATGTTTCTTTTCTGCCTTATGATTTCTGGTCCTAGGGAGATTTAAAATGTGATTTTATACAAATTCATATTAAACAATTTTGCCAAATCACAGACTATTTCCCTCATTAAAAGAAACCATATTGTTATTTTATTTTAAAAATTTCTTAGTGTGAACTGAGATGTTTTTAAACTCTAAATGCCAAATTTTTTTCAGTTTATTGTATCAGTTAGAGCATTGGTAAATACATTAAATTCTCACATTATCATGTTTTTTAAGTAACTCATTTAAAAATGTTCAGTATAAAGCTTAGGGCTATATACATATATACACGTATGTACACACATACATCATTATTAAAATGTGCAGTTTTTCACAAATAAAAATTGTTTAATTTTTTTTTGATTGCAGTCTCACCAGGCTGCAGTGCAGTATCATGCTCACAGCCACTGCAAACTTGATCTGCTGTGGTCAGTTGACCCTTCTGCCTCAACCTTCCTAGCTGGAATTATAGGCATGTACCACCATGCCTGGCTAAATTTTGATTTATTGTAGAGATGAGATCTTACCAAGTTGTTCAGGCTGGTATCGAACCCGTGACCTCAGACAGTCCTTTCACTTTGGCCTCCAAAAGTTCTGGGATTATAAGTGTGGGCCACCATGCCTGGTCTTTAATCTTTATTTATTGTATGTAATGAAATGATTTCATATGTTTATACATTGTGAATCAATGGTTTCAATGATGTTAGTGAAAATATCTATCACCACACATAGTTGCCATTTTATTTTTTTTTAATGGGAATGTTTCAGGTTTACTGTTTCAGCAAATTTTTTTTTTTTTTTTTTTAGGATGTAGGATACAATTCAGTCTTAGGTGTACAAATGTTCATTAGGCAGGTTTGGCAAATTTTTTGTTTGTTTTTGTTTTTGAGTTGGAATCTCACCCTGTCACCTAGACTGGAGTGTGGTGGCCGCTTCTGGCCACTGCAGCCTCTACCTGCTGGGCTCCAGTGATCCCTCCGCCTCAGCCTTCCAAGTAGCCAGAATTACAGGCATGCGCTACCACGCCTGGCTGACTTTTTGATTTACTGTAGAGATGAGGTTTTGCTGCCCAGGCAGGTCTCGAACCTGCGGGCTCAGGCAATCCACTCACCTCAGCCTCCCAAAGACGCAAGATTACAGGCTGAGCCACCGAGCCCGGAGGCAAATTTTTTAAGTAGAGAAGCCGTTATTAACTATAGTCACTTTTATGCATTAGATCTTTTGAGTTTCTGAGCTCAGGTGATCCTTCCATCTTAGCCTTTCAAGTATTGGGAATTACAGGCTCTTGCTGCCACGTTGGCTGATGTACTCTTTTGTAGAAAAAGGTCTTGCTGTGCTGTATTTCTTAGGTTCATCATGAACTGCTGGATTCAGGTGATTCTCCTGTTTCAGCCCCTGAAAATGCTGGGATTACCAGCATGAGCCACCATGTCTGGAGTGCACTGTAGATTCAAGGTAACATAATGTCCACAAGATTTATCCTCACTGTAGCACATGAAAAAATTATTATTTGAAGTTGGAGTCTCACTCTGTCACACAGACTAGAGTGCAGTGGCACACTCACAGCCATTGCAGCCTCGGCCTTCTGTGCTTAAGTGACCCTTCCACCTCAGTCTTCCAAGTAGCTGGAACTACAGGCATGAGCTACCATGTCTGGCTTTTTTTTTTTTTT
>NW_007218946.1:0-6412 GCF_000164805.1 Carlito syrichta | reverse complement strand
AATATGGCTGCCCCTAGTTCTGTTGTGGTTTGAACTAATTAATCACCAGAGACACAGACAGGGAGAAGGAGAGTGTTTAATTTCTATTTTCAGGTCATTGGGAGATGGGTCTGGATCATTGTCCATAAGTCTGCTTAAAGGAACACAACTTAGCTGGGCTCGGTGGTTCAGCCTGTAATCTGGTGCCTTGGGAGGCTGAGGTGAGTGAATTGCCTGAGCCTGCGGGTTCGAGACCCACCTGGGCAACTTGGTAAGACATCATCTCTACAACAAATCAAAAAATTAGCTGGGTGTGGTAGCGCACACCTGTAGTTCCAGCTACTTGGAAAGCTGAGGCAGAAGGATCGCCAGAGCCCAGCAGGTCGAGACTGTGGTGGCCGGGAGCAGCCACTGCACTCTAGTCTGGGTGACAGTGAGACTCCAACTCAAAAAAAATAAAAAATAAAAAAGAATGGAACACAACTTCATTCCAGTATTTATACCCAAATTCATAGCCCTTTATCTACCCTGGGCTCAAACCCTATGTGCAGTTTTAGCATAACTCAGGATTTACTTCACAGTTTTTCATACATGACTACTGATGTGACACAACGTCTGCTGTTCATGTTGACATTTTATTTTATTATTTAATTATTACTTATTTTTTGAATTGGAGTCCAGTCTGTCACCCAGTGCAATGGCAAGCTCAGGATCACCACAAACTCCACCTACTGGGCTTAGATGATACTTCTGTCTTAGCCTTCCAAGTAGCTGGAACTACGGGAACTTGATAACACATCCAGCTTTTTTTTTAATGATTTATTGTAGAGATTTGTTCTCACCAAGTTGTCCAGGCTGGTCTTGAACACCTGAATTCAGGCAATCCTCTAACCCTGGCCTCCCGAGGTGCTGGAATTACAGGCTGAGTCACCACGTCTGGCCTCATGTTGACATTTTAGATAATGTTTGGGAATTTGCAATATGTTCTTTTACAGTTTTTGAAGAGGATGGAGCAGACAATTGCAAGATGTGGATGGAAGGGAACACATAATTGTAACCACCTATCATTCTCAGAGCCTGCCTGTGACACTCGTCTTTGTATTCGCAGATGGGGAGGCAAGGCCCACTCCGTGTTTCAGACACAGCGTTGTCAGCCTTGGATTCTGTCCTAATTATCAGGTCATCCGGCTTGCTCAGCTGTTTCTTCTTCAACACCAGCAGTGGATACAGGATAAGATGGGTCAGTTTGGCAAAGGCATGCTAGGAGAGAGGGGGTTGAATAGTAACAGTGTATACTTTTGAATCCAAGGGTCTGTGATGTTTATTGCAACTCAGCTGCAAGAGAATACAAGTTTAAGACTTTCTAAATGACTGTTCACATACAACCAAAATGACCACTTTCAGCCTATAACAATTCCAGTGTGTCCAAGTATTTAAGAATTTTATTCCATGACTTGAGTGTAAGATTTTTCTTTTCTTTTTTTTTTGAGTTGGGTTCTCACTCCATCACCCATATTGGAGGGCAGTAACACACTAATGGCCATTCCAGTGTTGACCTACTGGGCTCCAGCAATCCTTCCACCCCAGCCTTCCAAGTTGCTGGAACTATACGCATGTACTACCACACCAGGGTGATTTTTGATTTATTGTGGTGAAGAGTTCTCACCAAGTTGCCTGGACTGATCGTGAACACACTGACTCAAGCACTCCACTCACCTTGGCCTCCCAAGTACTGGTATTACATGCTGAGGCACCAATCACAGTCTTTTATTTTTTGAGTCCTGTCTCACTTTTGTCACCCTGGGTGGTGTGCAGTGGCACACTCATGGCTGCCTCAGTCTTCCAAGTAGTTGTATCTGCAGACCCATGCTACCATGGCCATCTAGATTTTTATTTTTCTTATAGAAAGTTTGAAGCTGGGCTCGATGGCTCAGCCTGTAATCATGCACCTTTGGGAGGCTGAGGTGAGTGGATTGCCTGAGCCTGCAGGTTCGAGACATGCCTGGGCAACTTGGCAAGACTTCACCTATACAATAAATGAAAAAGTTAGAAGGCTGAGGTGGAAGGATCACTGGAGCCCAGCAGGTTCAGGCTGTGGTGAACGGGAGCATGCCACTGCCCTCCAGCCTGGGTGACACAACTCAAAAAAAAAAAAAAAAAAAGAATGAGTGGGTTGAGTGATGTGATCTAAAGAAACCAAGATAATACTTTAAATGGATTATTTCTTTTATACTTTAAATAACAAAACCCTCCATGAAAATGCCATTGATTGGCACTAGGATTCATACACAGGTAAGATTGCTCCAGTTTACTGGTAGTTAGGTAAAGATTGAACAGGAGGTCTGGAGAGCAAATTCTTAAACCAATTACCTCCATGTCACATGGTCTCTGGAAAAACAGATGAAGAGGTCAAGATCTCTGCAGCCCAGAAACTTCATCTTTTTTACATGGGTAAATGATTGAATTTAACACCATGTGGTTAGTACATAAAAGGGGGCAGTTGGGTGATGTAAGCCTATTTGGGGCCTTCCCTCATGTTGTTTTTCTGAGTTCTGATGTCACTGCCTGAAGGACCATTCATGTACAGAAGAGTTGTGTTTTCATTATCACTATTTCTGTTGTTTTTACCTTCTTAGAAAAACACTTTACTAATATTATTGTCCTGGCAAAGCCTGATGACTTTTGGTGAAATTGCTCATTATTACATGTTATAAAATGGGCAAGGAAGGAAGTGACTTTAATAGATTAAAATTATACACACACTGGGAGTCAACTTTCTGTTGCACAGGCTTAGGAAATTCAGACTGGCAACACCCCAGAGGCGCTGACATCAGAATCCTATAGGGCTCACTCCTTGCTCCATCCCTGCCCAGATCCACCTTCTAAGCCTCCCCCATGTCTGTCTCCACTCTGAAATCTACCATCAAAGGACAGATCTGAAGAGGTCAGAGTTTTGTTTAGCTGCTCCCAGTTTCTCTCCCAAGCTGGTGGTCACCATTTTCCTACACACAAAAGCAGGTAAATGGGAGCAAAGAACTGTGTATTAGGGGTTTCCATTGCTTTCTTTTTTATTAACACCTGTGTTTCTGGAGTCACCCCGCCCAGCTGTTCTTCATTCCTGTAAATCCAGAAATTGTTCCTCAATTTATAAAAATGTAAAAATAAACAATAGTGAAAAATCCCCCTTGAACTACATTCCACTCTTCCTATTTACATCCCTCCCATCTTCTGGTATGTAGTATCTATTTGATACTTTTATGTTTGATTCAAAGTATAATTTATTTGGAAAGTAGATTAGAGAGAAGTGAAATATTTTTATTTCATGCACTTTATTTTAAAATCATTGACGAAGAAATAGCCTGGGTCCTTCCTGGAAATCCTAGGAACTAGAGGACACTTAGTACCCACATCCCGGACTGCTAGGGGAATTCACTTCCATACTGTGTGTTTGTTCTGCCAGGGTGACAGTGAGACCCTCACTTAAATATAAATTAAGTGGTCAGACTCAATATTTCAGCCTGTAATACCAACAATGTGGGAGACTGAGGCAAGTGGATTGCCTGAGCCCGTGAATTCAAGATCAGCTCTGAACACTTGGTGAGACCTCATCTTTACAATAAATAAAAAAATTAGCTGGGAGTTGTAGCACACCCCCATAGTTCCAGCTACTTGGAAAGCTGAGGCAGAAGGATGGTTGGAGACCAGCAGTTTGGAGCTGGGGTGGCCATAAGCATGCATGCCACTGTAACTCAAAAAATAATAATAATAAATTAACTAAATTTCATTTGTAAAAATCTTTTTCTCAAAATGTAGGTGTAACATGTCCATATAACCTCACCTGAGAACAAATCCCAGTGAAGGAGAAGAAGAGGAAGAAATGGCTGGTTCTCAGGTTCGTGTGTCCCAAGCTAGGTGCTGTGTCCCCTATTTTTACTCAATGTCATGATTTTAGAATCTACAGACCTTTACTTCTCTACTTGTGAGAGTCCTGCCTAATGAGTTCATTTCAACTTGGTTTTTGTTCTTCTTGTGGTATTCAGGGAACTCTGATAAACACTGCTTCCCTACAAAACACAGGTTTCTCCCTGTTCTCTTCATTCATGCATCTAAGCTGCCATGAATAGTTCTCACCATGAATTCATTATGTTACAAATGTTCCCTTGTGACTGTGAAACATAGGAAGGCATGGATCCCCAAGACTCCTATTTGGGATGGGGTAGATTTTCAGATATTAATGAACAGTGGTCACTTTTTAATTGTGTCACCCAGGCTTTAGGGTTATGGCATGCTCCTGGCCACCACAGTTTCAACCTGTTAAGATCAGGTGATACTTCAACCTCAGCCTGCCAAGTAGCTGGACATATGGGAACATTTACTATTAAGGATTTTTCTGGATGTTCCATTAGCTAAATGCAAAACTGGGTTAATAAAACACACATTTAAACATATGGCAGTTAAAGCAGAATATCTCAGGATATTCAGAATATCTCAGGAAACTCTAAATAAAGAAGTATTAGATGTAACTTACTCTCTAGGATGCTAAAAACAAATTTAAAAACACTATTAGAGATTTCTTGATTAAGGTGACATCTGACTTTCTCACTATAAATTTAGCTTTTTTATGATTAGTATATACCTTGGGGAGATTTTCTAAAGATCATCACATTTAATCTGGAAGCTCTCTTCTTTTTTTTTTTTTTTTTTTTTGCATATAGTTTGCTTTTGTAAATGAAGGTGCTCACCTTTGTTTACTGGTCACATAAACTGAGATAAACCCAGGATGTGTCACTTCATGGATGTTTGCAAAATATTCTTACTGGGCCAGAAGTACTAACATAATTGGTGAACTTGTTAGAAATGCAGAAAGTCAGTCAAGCAGTGTGGCTCATGCCTATCATCTCAGCACTTTAGGAGGCTGATGCAGAAAAATCCCTTGAGCCCAAGAATTAAAGATTAGCCTAGGCATTACAGCCAGACCTAATCTCTACTCCAAAGGTCAAAAAAGATCTGGGCATAGTGGTTTGTGCTAGTAATCCTAGCTACATGTGAGGTTGGGGAATGTGGATTGTTTTATGTCAGAAGGTTGAGACTTTGGTGAGCTATGGGTGAAAGAGTGAAACCACCAACTAAAAAATATTGCAGACACTCCAGGTTTTACTTCAGACCTTCTGAATCAGAATCTGCATTTTTACAATATTCAGTTCATTGTTGTACACATTCATAGAGGAATTTTCTAAGTCACTGAGTTTGTCATCTGAGCAATGTATACAACATACCTGTGTGATGTAAATATACATTATAAATATACAGGCCTGCCTTGGTGCCCAAATTTTATAGTTTATCATTCACTTAAGTACATTATGTATGCTGACTGAGTGAATTTGATTCCATCTCTTTTCCTCAGATTTAAATATGCAAATATTTGTGTTAAAAGCTATCTTTTTGGTTAATTCCAGATGCCATGTTATTAGAACCAGTTGTCTTCACTCCTGTTTCACCTAGAGTTCAATGAAGAATAATGCCCATCTCCACTTGCTATATATGTTTTGTTTTCAGGGACTGTTGACATTCAAGGATGTGGCCATAGAATTCTCTCCGGAGGAGTGGAAATACCTGGACCCTGCTCAGCAGATTTTGTACAGAAATGTGATGATGGAGAACCACAGAAACCTGGTTTCCCTGGGTGAGGAGAACCTCAACAAACAACTCTCCTCCATACTAAGGATTCCTGTCCTTTTTTTTTTGGAGAATGTTTCTTGGTATTTTCTGCTTTATATGAATTAGTCAAATTCCTGCTTTGACAGAAACTGTGGTGAGTTCTTAGCAAAAAAAAGAAGAAGTTGAAGATAATTAATATCTTCTAGGTTAATAAGTTCAAAAATTTAGTGGCACATAATATCATTGTCCACAGCTAAAAACTAATTGCTGACATCAATTGTGTATTTCCTGCCACTTAGCTAAGGACTCACAAATTGAACATTCTTCCTAAATGTTATAAAGGTTCTGTTGGGAAACAGTATTTTGGGACTCATTTTTAAGAATCCCATTGCATAATGTTTTCTCTACTGAGCACAGTACTAATTTGATCACTGGAGAATCTCAGCGAGAATTATTTTTTTTACTAAAACAGGCCTTGCTGTCTCTAAGCCGGACCTGATCATGTGTCTGGAGCAAAGGAACAAGCCCTGGAATGTGATGAGAGACAACGTGTTAGAGACACCCACAGGTAGGTGAGAGTGAGTGAAGCACATATGAAATGTCAAGGAGTAAGGTGAGTCTAAAATGTTGTTTGATAAGGGATCTGCTTAAGGGAAATGGTTTCTGGAAAGCCTGGATAACTTTCTCTTTCTGTAACACAGGTACACCTACTATTTCATGCTCTGAAGTTCTCCAAAACCTCCACTTCCTCCTCAGTGAAATTTTCTGAAGGTTA
>NW_007218945.1:0-6507 GCF_000164805.1 Carlito syrichta | reverse complement strand
AATATGGCTGCCCCTAGTTCTGTTGTGGTTTGAACTAATTAATCACCAGAGACACAGACAGGGAGAAGGAGAGTGTTTAATTTCTATTTTCAGGTCATTGGGAGATGGGTCTGGATCATTGTCCATAAGTCTGCTTAAAGGAACACAACTTAGCTGGGCTCGGTGGTTCAGCCTGTAATCTGGTGCCTTGGGAGGCTGAGGTGAGTGAATTGCCTGAGCCTGCGGGTTCGAGACCCACCTGGGCAACTTGGTAAGACATCATCTCTACAACAAATCAAAAAATTAGCTGGGTGTGGTAGCGCACACCTGTAGTTCCAGCTACTTGGAAAGCTGAGGCAGAAGGATCGCCAGAGCCCAGCAGGTCGAGACTGTGGTGGCCGGGAGCAGCCACTGCACTCTAGTCTGGGTGACAGTGAGACTCCAACTCAAAAAAAATAAAAAATAAAAAAGAATGGAACACAACTTCATTCCAGTATTTATACCCAAATTCATAGCCCTTTATCTACCCTGGGCTCAAACCCTATGTGCAGTTTTAGCATAACTCAGGATTTACTTCACAGTTTTTCATACATGACTACTGATGTGACACAACGTCTGCTGTTCATGTTGACATTTTATTTTATTATTTAATTATTACTTATTTTTTGAATTGGAGTCCAGTCTGTCACCCAGTGCAATGGCAAGCTCAGGATCACCACAAACTCCACCTACTGGGCTTAGATGATACTTCTGTCTTAGCCTTCCAAGTAGCTGGAACTACGGGAACTTGATAACACATCCAGCTTTTTTTTTAATGATTTATTGTAGAGATTTGTTCTCACCAAGTTGTCCAGGCTGGTCTTGAACACCTGAATTCAGGCAATCCTCTAACCCTGGCCTCCCGAGGTGCTGGAATTACAGGCTGAGTCACCACGTCTGGCCTCATGTTGACATTTTAGATAATGTTTGGGAATTTGCAATATGTTCTTTTACAGTTTTTGAAGAGGATGGAGCAGACAATTGCAAGATGTGGATGGAAGGGAACACATAATTGTAACCACCTATCATTCTCAGAGCCTGCCTGTGACACTCGTCTTTGTATTCGCAGATGGGGAGGCAAGGCCCACTCCGTGTTTCAGACACAGCGTTGTCAGCCTTGGATTCTGTCCTAATTATCAGGTCATCCGGCTTGCTCAGCTGTTTCTTCTTCAACACCAGCAGTGGATACAGGATAAGATGGGTCAGTTTGGCAAAGGCATGCTAGGAGAGAGGGGGTTGAATAGTAACAGTGTATACTTTTGAATCCAAGGGTCTGTGATGTTTATTGCAACTCAGCTGCAAGAGAATACAAGTTTAAGACTTTCTAAATGACTGTTCACATACAACCAAAATGACCACTTTCAGCCTATAACAATTCCAGTGTGTCCAAGTATTTAAGAATTTTATTCCATGACTTGAGTGTAAGATTTTTCTTTTCTTTTTTTTTTGAGTTGGGTTCTCACTCCATCACCCATATTGGAGGGCAGTAACACACTAATGGCCATTCCAGTGTTGACCTACTGGGCTCCAGCAATCCTTCCACCCCAGCCTTCCAAGTTGCTGGAACTATACGCATGTACTACCACACCAGGGTGATTTTTGATTTATTGTGGTGAAGAGTTCTCACCAAGTTGCCTGGACTGATCGTGAACACACTGACTCAAGCACTCCACTCACCTTGGCCTCCCAAGTACTGGTATTACATGCTGAGGCACCAATCACAGTCTTTTATTTTTTGAGTCCTGTCTCACTTTTGTCACCCTGGGTGGTGTGCAGTGGCACACTCATGGCTGCCTCAGTCTTCCAAGTAGTTGTATCTGCAGACCCATGCTACCATGGCCATCTAGATTTTTATTTTTCTTATAGAAAGTTTGAAGCTGGGCTCGATGGCTCAGCCTGTAATCATGCACCTTTGGGAGGCTGAGGTGAGTGGATTGCCTGAGCCTGCAGGTTCGAGACATGCCTGGGCAACTTGGCAAGACTTCACCTATACAATAAATGAAAAAGTTAGAAGGCTGAGGTGGAAGGATCACTGGAGCCCAGCAGGTTCAGGCTGTGGTGAACGGGAGCATGCCACTGCCCTCCAGCCTGGGTGACACAACTCAAAAAAAAAAAAAAAAAAAGAATGAGTGGGTTGAGTGATGTGATCTAAAGAAACCAAGATAATACTTTAAATGGATTATTTCTTTTATACTTTAAATAACAAAACCCTCCATGAAAATGCCATTGATTGGCACTAGGATTCATACACAGGTAAGATTGCTCCAGTTTACTGGTAGTTAGGTAAAGATTGAACAGGAGGTCTGGAGAGCAAATTCTTAAACCAATTACCTCCATGTCACATGGTCTCTGGAAAAACAGATGAAGAGGTCAAGATCTCTGCAGCCCAGAAACTTCATCTTTTTTACATGGGTAAATGATTGAATTTAACACCATGTGGTTAGTACATAAAAGGGGGCAGTTGGGTGATGTAAGCCTATTTGGGGCCTTCCCTCATGTTGTTTTTCTGAGTTCTGATGTCACTGCCTGAAGGACCATTCATGTACAGAAGAGTTGTGTTTTCATTATCACTATTTCTGTTGTTTTTACCTTCTTAGAAAAACACTTTACTAATATTATTGTCCTGGCAAAGCCTGATGACTTTTGGTGAAATTGCTCATTATTACATGTTATAAAATGGGCAAGGAAGGAAGTGACTTTAATAGATTAAAATTATACACACACTGGGAGTCAACTTTCTGTTGCACAGGCTTAGGAAATTCAGACTGGCAACACCCCAGAGGCGCTGACATCAGAATCCTATAGGGCTCACTCCTTGCTCCATCCCTGCCCAGATCCACCTTCTAAGCCTCCCCCATGTCTGTCTCCACTCTGAAATCTACCATCAAAGGACAGATCTGAAGAGGTCAGAGTTTTGTTTAGCTGCTCCCAGTTTCTCTCCCAAGCTGGTGGTCACCATTTTCCTACACACAAAAGCAGGTAAATGGGAGCAAAGAACTGTGTATTAGGGGTTTCCATTGCTTTCTTTTTTATTAACACCTGTGTTTCTGGAGTCACCCCGCCCAGCTGTTCTTCATTCCTGTAAATCCAGAAATTGTTCCTCAATTTATAAAAATGTAAAAATAAACAATAGTGAAAAATCCCCCTTGAACTACATTCCACTCTTCCTATTTACATCCCTCCCATCTTCTGGTATGTAGTATCTATTTGATACTTTTATGTTTGATTCAAAGTATAATTTATTTGGAAAGTAGATTAGAGAGAAGTGAAATATTTTTATTTCATGCACTTTATTTTAAAATCATTGACGAAGAAATAGCCTGGGTCCTTCCTGGAAATCCTAGGAACTAGAGGACACTTAGTACCCACATCCCGGACTGCTAGGGGAATTCACTTCCATACTGTGTGTTTGTTCTGCCAGGGTGACAGTGAGACCCTCACTTAAATATAAATTAAGTGGTCAGACTCAATATTTCAGCCTGTAATACCAACAATGTGGGAGACTGAGGCAAGTGGATTGCCTGAGCCCGTGAATTCAAGATCAGCTCTGAACACTTGGTGAGACCTCATCTTTACAATAAATAAAAAAATTAGCTGGGAGTTGTAGCACACCCCCATAGTTCCAGCTACTTGGAAAGCTGAGGCAGAAGGATGGTTGGAGACCAGCAGTTTGGAGCTGGGGTGGCCATAAGCATGCATGCCACTGTAACTCAAAAAATAATAATAATAAATTAACTAAATTTCATTTGTAAAAATCTTTTTCTCAAAATGTAGGTGTAACATGTCCATATAACCTCACCTGAGAACAAATCCCAGTGAAGGAGAAGAAGAGGAAGAAATGGCTGGTTCTCAGGTTCGTGTGTCCCAAGCTAGGTGCTGTGTCCCCTATTTTTACTCAAATGTCATGATTTTAGAATCTACAGACCTTTACTTCTCTACTTGTGAGAGTCCTGCCTAATGAGTTCATTTCAACTTGGTTTTTGTTCTTCTTGTGGTATTCAGGGAACTCTGATAAACACTGCTTCCCTACAAAACACAGGTTTCTCCCTGTTCTCTTCATTCATGCATCTAAGCTGCCATGAATAGTTCTCACCATGAATTCATTATGTTACAAATGTTCCCTTGTGACTGTGAAACATAGGAAGGCATGGATCCCCAAGACTCCTATTTGGGATGGGGTAGATTTTCAGATATTAATGAACAGTGGTCACTTTTTAATTGTGTCACCCAGGCTTTAGGGTTATGGCATGCTCCTGGCCACCACAGTTTCAACCTGTTAAGATCAGGTGATACTTCAACCTCAGCCTGCCAAGTAGCTGGACATATGGGAACATTTACTATTAAGGATTTTTCTGGATGTTCCATTAGCTAAATGCAAAACTGGGTTAATAAAACACACATTTAAACATATGGCAGTTAAAGCAGAATATCTCAGGATATTCAGAATATCTCAGGAAACTCTAAATAAAGAAGTATTAGATGTAACTTACTCTCTAGGATGCTAAAAACAAATTTAAAAACACTATTAGAGATTTCTTGATTAAGGTGACATCTGACTTTCTCACTATAAATTTAGCTTTTTTATGATTAGTATATACCTTGGGGAGATTTTCTAAAGATCATCACATTTAATCTGGAAGCTCTCTTCTTTTTTTTTTTTTTTTTTTTTGCATATAGTTTGCTTTTGTAAATGAAGGTGCTCACCTTTGTTTACTGGTCACATAAACTGAGATAAACCCAGGATGTGTCACTTCATGGATGTTTGCAAAATATTCTTACTGGGCCAGAAGTACTAACATAATTGGTGAACTTGTTAGAAATGCAGAAAGTCAGTCAAGCAGTGTGGCTCATGCCTATCATCTCAGCACTTTAGGAGGCTGATGCAGAAAAATCCCTTGAGCCCAAGAATTAAAGATTAGCCTAGGCATTACAGCCAGACCTAATCTCTACTCCAAAGGTCAAAAAAGATCTGGGCATAGTGGTTTGTGCTAGTAATCCTAGCTACATGTGAGGTTGGGGAATGTGGATTGTTTTATGTCAGAAGGTTGAGACTTTGGTGAGCTATGGGTGAAAGAGTGAAACCACCAACTAAAAAATATTGCAGACACTCCAGGTTTTACTTCAGACCTTCTGAATCAGAATCTGCATTTTTACAATATTCAGTTCATTGTTGTACACATTCATAGAGGAATTTTCTAAGTCACTGAGTTTGTCATCTGAGCAATGTATACAACATACCTGTGTGATGTAAATATACATTATAAATATACAGGCCTGCCTTGGTGCCCAAATTTTATAGTTTATCATTCACTTAAGTACATTATGTATGCTGACTGAGTGAATTTGATTCCATCTCTTTTCCTCAGATTTAAATATGCAAATATTTGTGTTAAAAGCTATCTTTTTGGTTAATTCCAGATGCCATGTTATTAGAACCAGTTGTCTTCACTCCTGTTTCACCTAGAGTTCAATGAAGAATAATGCCCATCTCCACTTGCTATATATGTTTTGTTTTCAGGGACTGTTGACATTCAAGGATGTGGCCATAGAATTCTCTCCGGAGGAGTGGAAATACCTGGACCCTGCTCAGCAGATTTTGTACAGAAATGTGATGATGGAGAACCACAGAAACCTGGTTTCCCTGGGTGAGGAGAACCTCAACAAACAATTCTTCCTCCATACTAAGGATTTCCTGTCCTTTTTTTTTTGGAGAATGTTTCTTGGTATTTTCTGCTTTATATGAATTAGTCAAATTCCTGCTTTGACAGAAACTGTGGTGAGTTCTTAGCAAAAAAAAGAAAAAGTTGAAGATAATTAATATCTTCTAGGTTAATAAGTTCAAAAATTTAGTGGCACATAATATCATTGTCCACAGCTAAAAACTAATTGCTGACATCAATTGTGTATTTCCTGCCACTTAGCTAAGGACTCACAAATTGAACATTCTTCCTAAATGTTATAAAGGTTCTGTTGGGAAACAGTATTTTGGGACTCATTTTTAAGAATCCCATTGCATAATGTTTTCTCTACTGAGCACAGTACTAATTTGATCACTGGAGAATCTCAGCGAGAATTTTTTTTTTTACTAAAACAGGCCTTGCTGTCTCTAAGCCGGACCTGATCATGTGTCTGGAGCAAAGGAACAAGCCCTGGAATGTGATGAGAGACAACGTGTTAGAGACACCCACAGGTAGGTGAGAGTTAGTGAAGCACATATGAAATGTCAAGGAGTAAGGTGAGTCTAAAATGTTGTTTGATAAGGGATCTGCTTAAGGGAAATGGTTTCTGGAAAGCCTGGATAACTTTCTCTTTCTGTAACACAGGTACACCTACTATTTCATGCTCTGAAGTTCTCCAAAACCTCCACTTCCTCCTCAGTGAAATTTTCTGAAGGTTACAGTGAAAGTCAATGTCCTCTTAATGATTCATAAGGACTGCATGATCTGATGACTCTTCTGCTGCTTTTGGGAATGTGGGAATATCTGCTTA
>NW_007218944.1:0-8819 GCF_000164805.1 Carlito syrichta | reverse complement strand
AATATGGCTGCCCCTAGTTCTGTTGTGGTTTGAACTAATTAATCACCAGAGACACAGACAGGGAGAAGGAGAGTGTTTAATTTCTATTTTCAGGTCATTGGGAGATGGGTCTGGATCATTGTCCATAAGTCTGCTTAAAGGAACACAACTTAGCTGGGCTCGGTGGTTCAGCCTGTAATCTGGTGCCTTGGGAGGCTGAGGTGAGTGAATTGCCTGAGCCTGCGGGTTCGAGACCCACCTGGGCAACTTGGTAAGACATCATCTCTACAACAAATCAAAAAATTAGCTGGGTGTGGTAGCGCACACCTGTAGTTCCAGCTACTTGGAAAGCTGAGGCAGAAGGATCGCCAGAGCCCAGCAGGTCGAGACTGTGGTGGCCGGGAGCAGCCACTGCACTCTAGTCTGGGTGACAGTGAGACTCCAACTCAAAAAAAATAAAAAATAAAAAAGAATGGAACACAACTTCATTCCAGTATTTATACCCAAATTCATAGCCCTTTATCTACCCTGGGCTCAAACCCTATGTGCAGTTTTAGCATAACTCAGGATTTACTTCACAGTTTTTCATACATGACTACTGATGTGACACAACGTCTGCTGTTCATGTTGACATTTTATTTTATTATTTAATTATTACTTATTTTTTGAATTGGAGTCCAGTCTGTCACCCAGTGCAATGGCAAGCTCAGGATCACCACAAACTCCACCTACTGGGCTTAGATGATACTTCTGTCTTAGCCTTCCAAGTAGCTGGAACTACGGGAACTTGATAACACATCCAGCTTTTTTTTTAATGATTTATTGTAGAGATTTGTTCTCACCAAGTTGTCCAGGCTGGTCTTGAACACCTGAATTCAGGCAATCCTCTAACCCTGGCCTCCCGAGGTGCTGGAATTACAGGCTGAGTCACCACGTCTGGCCTCATGTTGACATTTTAGATAATGTTTGGGAATTTGCAATATGTTCTTTTACAGTTTTTGAAGAGGATGGAGCAGACAATTGCAAGATGTGGATGGAAGGGAACACATAATTGTAACCACCTATCATTCTCAGAGCCTGCCTGTGACACTCGTCTTTGTATTCGCAGATGGGGAGGCAAGGCCCACTCCGTGTTTCAGACACAGCGTTGTCAGCCTTGGATTCTGTCCTAATTATCAGGTCATCCGGCTTGCTCAGCTGTTTCTTCTTCAACACCAGCAGTGGATACAGGATAAGATGGGTCAGTTTGGCAAAGGCATGCTAGGAGAGAGGGGGTTGAATAGTAACAGTGTATACTTTTGAATCCAAGGGTCTGTGATGTTTATTGCAACTCAGCTGCAAGAGAATACAAGTTTAAGACTTTCTAAATGACTGTTCACATACAACCAAAATGACCACTTTCAGCCTATAACAATTCCAGTGTGTCCAAGTATTTAAGAATTTTATTCCATGACTTGAGTGTAAGATTTTTCTTTTCTTTTTTTTTTGAGTTGGGTTCTCACTCCATCACCCATATTGGAGGGCAGTAACACACTAATGGCCATTCCAGTGTTGACCTACTGGGCTCCAGCAATCCTTCCACCCCAGCCTTCCAAGTTGCTGGAACTATACGCATGTACTACCACACCAGGGTGATTTTTGATTTATTGTGGTGAAGAGTTCTCACCAAGTTGCCTGGACTGATCGTGAACACACTGACTCAAGCACTCCACTCACCTTGGCCTCCCAAGTACTGGTATTACATGCTGAGGCACCAATCACAGTCTTTTATTTTTTGAGTCCTGTCTCACTTTTGTCACCCTGGGTGGTGTGCAGTGGCACACTCATGGCTGCCTCAGTCTTCCAAGTAGTTGTATCTGCAGACCCATGCTACCATGGCCATCTAGATTTTTATTTTTCTTATAGAAAGTTTGAAGCTGGGCTCGATGGCTCAGCCTGTAATCATGCACCTTTGGGAGGCTGAGGTGAGTGGATTGCCTGAGCCTGCAGGTTCGAGACATGCCTGGGCAACTTGGCAAGACTTCACCTATACAATAAATGAAAAAGTTAGAAGGCTGAGGTGGAAGGATCACTGGAGCCCAGCAGGTTCAGGCTGTGGTGAACGGGAGCATGCCACTGCCCTCCAGCCTGGGTGACACAACTCAAAAAAAAAAAAAAAAAAAGAATGAGTGGGTTGAGTGATGTGATCTAAAGAAACCAAGATAATACTTTAAATGGATTATTTCTTTTATACTTTAAATAACAAAACCCTCCATGAAAATGCCATTGATTGGCACTAGGATTCATACACAGGTAAGATTGCTCCAGTTTACTGGTAGTTAGGTAAAGATTGAACAGGAGGTCTGGAGAGCAAATTCTTAAACCAATTACCTCCATGTCACATGGTCTCTGGAAAAACAGATGAAGAGGTCAAGATCTCTGCAGCCCAGAAACTTCATCTTTTTTACATGGGTAAATGATTGAATTTAACACCATGTGGTTAGTACATAAAAGGGGGCAGTTGGGTGATGTAAGCCTATTTGGGGCCTTCCCTCATGTTGTTTTTCTGAGTTCTGATGTCACTGCCTGAAGGACCATTCATGTACAGAAGAGTTGTGTTTTCATTATCACTATTTCTGTTGTTTTTACCTTCTTAGAAAAACACTTTACTAATATTATTGTCCTGGCAAAGCCTGATGACTTTTGGTGAAATTGCTCATTATTACATGTTATAAAATGGGCAAGGAAGGAAGTGACTTTAATAGATTAAAATTATACACACACTGGGAGTCAACTTTCTGTTGCACAGGCTTAGGAAATTCAGACTGGCAACACCCCAGAGGCGCTGACATCAGAATCCTATAGGGCTCACTCCTTGCTCCATCCCTGCCCAGATCCACCTTCTAAGCCTCCCCCATGTCTGTCTCCACTCTGAAATCTACCATCAAAGGACAGATCTGAAGAGGTCAGAGTTTTGTTTAGCTGCTCCCAGTTTCTCTCCCAAGCTGGTGGTCACCATTTTCCTACACACAAAAGCAGGTAAATGGGAGCAAAGAACTGTGTATTAGGGGTTTCCATTGCTTTCTTTTTTATTAACACCTGTGTTTCTGGAGTCACCCCGCCCAGCTGTTCTTCATTCCTGTAAATCCAGAAATTGTTCCTCAATTTATAAAAATGTAAAAATAAACAATAGTGAAAAATCCCCCTTGAACTACATTCCACTCTTCCTATTTACATCCCTCCCATCTTCTGGTATGTAGTATCTATTTGATACTTTTATGTTTGATTCAAAGTATAATTTATTTGGAAAGTAGATTAGAGAGAAGTGAAATATTTTTATTTCATGCACTTTATTTTAAAATCATTGACGAAGAAATAGCCTGGGTCCTTCCTGGAAATCCTAGGAACTAGAGGACACTTAGTACCCACATCCCGGACTGCTAGGGGAATTCACTTCCATACTGTGTGTTTGTTCTGCCAGGGTGACAGTGAGACCCTCACTTAAATATAAATTAAGTGGTCAGACTCAATATTTCAGCCTGTAATACCAACAATGTGGGAGACTGAGGCAAGTGGATTGCCTGAGCCCGTGAATTCAAGATCAGCTCTGAACACTTGGTGAGACCTCATCTTTACAATAAATAAAAAAATTAGCTGGGAGTTGTAGCACACCCCCATAGTTCCAGCTACTTGGAAAGCTGAGGCAGAAGGATGGTTGGAGACCAGCAGTTTGGAGCTGGGGTGGCCATAAGCATGCATGCCACTGTAACTCAAAAAATAATAATAATAAATTAACTAAATTTCATTTGTAAAAATCTTTTTCTCAAAATGTAGGTGTAACATGTCCATATAACCTCACCTGAGAACAAATCCCAGTGAAGGAGAAGAAGAGGAAGAAATGGCTGGTTCTCAGGTTCGTGTGTCCCAAGCTAGGTGCTGTGTCCCCTATTTTTACTCAAATGTCATGATTTTAGAATCTACAGACCTTTACTTCTCTACTTGTGAGAGTCCTGCCTAATGAGTTCATTTCAACTTGGTTTTTGTTCTTCTTGTGGTATTCAGGGAACTCTGATAAACACTGCTTCCCTACAAAACACAGGTTTCTCCCTGTTCTCTTCATTCATGCATCTAAGCTGCCATGAATAGTTCTCACCATGAATTCATTATGTTACAAATGTTCCCTTGTGACTGTGAAACATAGGAAGGCATGGATCCCCAAGACTCCTATTTGGGATGGGGTAGATTTTCAGATATTAATGAACAGTGGTCACTTTTTAATTGTGTCACCCAGGCTTTAGGGTTATGGCATGCTCCTGGCCACCACAGTTTCAACCTGTTAAGATCAGTGATACTTCACCTCAGCCTGCCAAGTAGCTGGACATATGGGAACATTTACTATTAAGGATTTTTCTGGATGTTCCATTAGCTAAATGCAAAACTGGGTTAATAAAACACACATTTAAACATATGGCAGTTAAAGCAGAATATCTCAGGATATTCAGAATATCTCAGGAAACTCTAAATAAAGAAGTATTAGATGTAACTTACTCTCTAGGATGCTAAAAACAAATTTAAAAACACTATTAGAGATTTCTTGATTAAGGTGACATCTGACTTTCTCACTATAAATTTAGCTTTTTTATGATTAGTATATACCTTGGGGAGATTTTCTAAAGATCATCACATTTAATCTGGAAGCTCTCTTCTTTTTTTTTTTTTTTTTTTTTGCATATAGTTTGCTTTTGTAAATGAAGGTGCTCACCTTTGTTTACTGGTCACATAAACTGAGATAAACCCAGGATGTGTCACTTCATGGATGTTTGCAAAATATTCTTACTGGGCCAGAAGTACTAACATAATTGGTGAACTTGTTAGAAATGCAGAAAGTCAGTCAAGCAGTGTGGCTCATGCCTATCATCTCAGCACTTTAGGAGGCTGATGCAGAAAAATCCCTTGAGCCCAAGAATTAAAGATTAGCCTAGGCATTACAGCCAGACCTAATCTCTACTCCAAAGGTCAAAAAAGATCTGGGCATAGTGGTTTGTGCTAGTAATCCTAGCTACATGTGAGGTTGGGGAATGTGGATTGTTTTATGTCAGAAGGTTGAGACTTTGGTGAGCTATGGGTGAAAGAGTGAAACCACCAACTAAAAAATATTGCAGACACTCCAGGTTTTACTTCAGACCTTCTGAATCAGAATCTGCATTTTTACAATATTCAGTTCATTGTTGTACACATTCATAGAGGAATTTTCTAAGTCACTGAGTTTGTCATCTGAGCAATGTATACAACATACCTGTGTGATGTAAATATACATTATAAATATACAGGCCTGCCTTGGTGCCCAAATTTTATAGTTTATCATTCACTTAAGTACATTATGTATGCTGACTGAGTGAATTTGATTCCATCTCTTTTCCTCAGATTTAAATATGCAAATATTTGTGTTAAAAGCTATCTTTTTGGTTAATTCCAGATGCCATGTTATTAGAACCAGTTGTCTTCACTCCTGTTTCACCTAGAGTTCAATGAAGAATAATGCCCATCTCCACTTGCTATATATGTTTTGTTTTCAGGGACTGTTGACATTCAAGGATGTGGCCATAGAATTCTCTCCGGAGGAGTGGAAATACCTGGACCCTGCTCAGCAGATTTTGTACAGAAATGTGATGATGGAGAACCACAGAAACCTGGTTTCCCTGGGTGAGGAGAACCTCAACAAACAATTCTTCCTCCATACTAAGGATTTCCTGTCCTTTTTTTTTTGGAGAATGTTTCTTGGTATTTTCTGCTTTATATGAATTAGTCAAATTCCTGCTTTGACAGAAACTGTGGTGAGTTCTTAGCAAAAAAAAGAAGAAGTTGAAGATAATTAATATCTTCTAGGTTAATAAGTTCAAAAATTTAGTGGCACATAATATCATGTCCACAGCTAAAAACTAATTGCTGACATCAATTGTGTATTTCCTGCCACTTAGCTAAGGACTCACAAATTGAACATTCTTCCTAAATGTTATAAAGGTTCTGTTGGGAAACAGTATTTTGGGACTCATTTTTAAGAATCCCATTGCCTAATGTTTTCTCTACTGAGCACAGTACTAATTTGATCACTGGAGAATCTCAGCGAGAATTATTTTTTTTACTAAAACAGGCCTTGCTGTCTCTAAGCCGGACCTGATCATGTGTCTGGAGCAAAGGAACAAGCCCTGGAATGTGATGAGAGACAACGTGTTAGAGACACCCACAGGTAGGTGAGAGTGAGTGAAGCACATATGAAATGTCAAGGAGTAAGGTGAGTCTAAAATGTTGTTTGATAAGGGATCTGCTTAAGGGAAATGGTTTCTGGAAAGCCTGGATAACTTTCTCTTTCTGTAACACAGGTACACCTACTATTTCATGCTCTGAAGTTCTCCAAAACCTCCACTTCCTCCTCAGTGAAATTTTCTGAAGGTTACAGTGAAAGTCAATGTCCTCTTAATGATTCATAAGGACTGCATGATCTGATGACTCTTCTGCTGCTTTTGGGAATGTGGGAATATCTGCTTACTCTTTAGAAACTCCTAGTCACCTTTCTTTGTTTTTTGTGTTGATGTCTCACTCTGTCTTGCAGGCTAGAGTGTAGTGTCATGCTCACAGCCACCACAGCCTCAACCTGATGGGCTCAGGCAATCCTTCCATCTCAGCCTTCCAAGTAGCTGGTACTATTGGCACACATCACCAAGCCTGGCTAATTTTTTCATGTTACTGTAGAGATGTGGTCTGGCCAAGTTGTCTAGGCTGGTCTTGAACCTGTAGGTTCAGAAGTCCTCTCACCTGTGCCTCCCAAAGTGCTGTGATTATAGGCATGAGCCACTATGCCTGGCTGTAAACTATTTTTTTTTGAGTTGAAGTCTTACTCTTTCACCCAGACTGGAGTGCAGTGGCTGCTCCCAGCCACCGCACCCTCAACCTGCTTAGCTTCGGCGACAAGTTGCCCAGGCAGGTCTCGAACCGCGGTCTCAGGCAATCCACTCACCTCGACCTCCCAAAGTGCTGGGATTACAGGCTGAGCCACTGATCCCGGCCTGTAAACTATTTTTTAAGTTAGTTTTTGTATCACTTCTAAAATGTGTGAGAATAGTTCCGATTTTCTTATATGGTTCAGAAATCCCAGGAACACCATGGACAAATGTTTCTTTTCTGCCTTATGATTTCTGGTCCTAGGGAGATTTAAAATGTGATTTTATACAAATTCATATTAAACAATTTTGCCAAATCACAGACTATTTCCCTCATTAAAAGAAACCATATTGTTATTTTATTTTAAAAATTTCTTAGTGTGAACTGAGATGTTTTTAAACTCTAAATGCCAAATTTTTTTCAGTTTATTGTATCAGTTAGAGCATTGGTAAATACATTAAATTCTCACATTATCATGTTTTTTAAGTAACTCATTTAAAAATGTTCAGTATAAAGCTTAGGGCTATATACATATATACACGTATGTACACACATACATCATTATTAAAATGTGCAGTTTTTCACAAATAAAAATTGTTTAATTTTTTTTTGATTGCAGTCTCACCAGGCTGCAGTGCAGTATCATGCTCACAGCCACTGCAAACTTGATCTGCTGTGGTCAGTTGACCCTTCTGCCTCAACCTTCCTAGCTGGAATTATAGGCATGTACCACCATGCCTGGCTAAATTTTGATTTATTGTAGAGATGAGATCTTACCAAGTTGTTCAGGCTGGTATCGAACCCGTGACCTCAGACAGTCCTTTCACTTTGGCCTCCAAAAGTTCTGGGATTATAAGTGTGGGCCACCATGCCTGGTCTTTAATCTTTATTTATTGTATGTAATGAAATGATTTCATATGTTTATACATTGTGAATCAATGGTTTCAATGATGTTAGTGAAAATATCTATCACCACACATAGTTGCCATTTTATTTTTTTTTAATGGGAATGTTTCAGGTTTACTGTTTCAGCAAATTTTTTTTTTTTTTTTTTTAGGATGTAGGATACAATTCAGTCTTAGGTGTACAAATGTTCATTAGGCAGGTTTGGCAAATTTTTTGTTTGTTTTTGTTTTTGAGTTGGAATCTCACCCTGTCACCTAGACTGGAGTGTGGTGGCCGCTTCTGGCCACTGCAGCCTCTACCTGCTGGGCTCCAGTGATCCCTCCGCCTCAGCCTTCCAAGTAGCCAGAATTACAGGCATGCGCTACCACGCCTGGCTGACTTTTTGATTTACTGTAGAGATGAGGTTTTGCTGCCCAGGCAGGTCTCGAACCTGCGGGCTCAGGCAATCCACTCACCTCAGCCTCCCAAAGACGCAAGATTACAGGCTGAGCCACCGAGCCCGGAGGCAAATTTTTTAAGTAGAGAAGCCGTTATTAACTATAGTCACTTTTATGCATTAGATCTTTTGAGTTTCTGAGCTCAGGTGATCCTTCCATCTTAGCCTTTCAAGTATTGGGAATTACAGGCTCTTGCTGCCACGTTGGCTGATGTACTCTTTTGTAGAAAAAGGTCTTGCTGTGCTGTATTTCTTAGGTTCATCATGAACTGCTGGATTCAGGTGATTCTCCTGTTTCAGCCCCTGAAAATGCTGGGATTACCAGCATGAGCCACCATGTCTGGAGTGCACTGTAGATTCAAGGTAACATAATGTCCACAAGATTTATCCTCACTGTAGCACATGAAAAAATTATTATTTGAAGTTGGAGTCTCACTCTGTCACACAGACTAGAGTGCAGTGGCACACTCACAGCCATTGCAGCCTCGGCCTTCTGTGCTTAAGTGACCCTTCCACCTCAGTCTTCCAAGTAGCTGGAACTACAGGCATGAGCTACCATGTCTGGCTTTTTTTTTTTTTT